>NW_016690247.1:2910493-2913322 GCF_001604755.1 Lepidothrix coronata | reverse complement strand
CTGAAGGGTTTTCTCTGTAAGTCAGAAGCTGAGGAGGTAAGTCCTGCAAGAAAGCCACTGCTTCCTTGGAGCTACTGCTGCTCCAAAACAACTGATGCTGAGAGAGGGAAGAAATCTCCAGCACCTATTCTCACTGTGATGAGACAAAATTTGTTAAAGAAACACACAAATGTGAGCTCTAGTATGGGCAATTCCAGGAGGCAGAGAGGAAGGCGAATTTAAAAAGTATGAAACCTCTGAACCTAAAATATTTAGATTCACCCTTCACATGTGCTGTCTACAGCTCATATTCTCACATCCAAGGGTTTGTTTGATTACACCTATAGGCTTAACAACTTTTCTATGCAGAAACTGTTCAGACTATTTCTATACTAATGATTGCATCATCCTACTGTATTTAAATTATCTCAAAGAATCTTCTTCCTGCATTTTCTATAAGGTAGACACTGTAAGTGCTGTAAACATTTTGCTGCCTAAAAAAGCACAAAAAGTGAAATATTCAAGGTGATGAAACATGTTTGCAGCAAAGTCATTTGACTTTGTTGTTTACTATGTGAGAATGCATGTGCTTCTTCCAAAAGTCAAATTATAGCTAGAAAAGGTCTATGAGATTTATAGCATTGCACCTGACCAGGGTTCATCCAACTCCATGTATTGTCTTCTAATTTGATGCATGAAACTAATGAAAAGAGAAACAAGGTCACCTCAAATGAAAAAGACTCATCTTCAGCACACAGGAAAGAATGCTACATCTAATCTAAAAAGCAGAATTGTTAGCAAGGGTCTGGGACCTGAAAATGTGTGTAAACAAGGAAGAGACTGCAATTAACTGGAGGGGAAAAAAGTGATTAAAAAAAAAGAAATAAAAAGGCAAACCCAACTTTTTTAATTATTTCAGCAGATTAATATAACAGTCTGGAAATGATCAGCATGATGTCTGCAACAGTAACAAAACCCATAATTCCAGTTCTTATTGTAAAACATAGTGCCAAGCTAGATGATTGTGTGCCAAACTTTTTATAACACCTGGTGTTAGGAAAATATGCTTTCTATTTCTCTGCTCTCTTATTAAAAGAAGACATTTCAGGTCTCATTCTCCTGAATGTATGCCATCCTTTCAACTCTGCGTGAGTATTCCATCTCTTCATGAAGAAATACACAGTGTATGTATCCAAATACCCTCACTAATCATGCACTTCCTCTAAACAAGCAAGATGACCTCAAGGTGACTCCCATTTCACTGGCTACAAAAACCACCTTGCTCACTTCAGGATGTATGACCTTGAGTCCTCCCGAGGTGTAATTACTCATGCACAATTAGGTTGGTTTGGTTTAACTCATTAGATTGGACAAGGGCTCGTGTCACTCATATCAAAGAGGCCCTGATCTAACTGATGGCCTGAATTCACTTCTCAGAAACATGAAAGTTCAGAACAACACCTCTTCATCTATTCATGTGTCTACACCCTTCTGCTCTGAGCCAGAACCAAAAACAGTGCTGTTAAGAAACTAATATTCTTAGTATCCTATTTTTATATAGTCATTTTCAGCAGCAGATCTTCAAACACTATCTAAAGTAGTTCAGGTCTACCAGGACCTCTTCTAGATGCAGAAATGCATATCTGTGGGCAGGAAAACATGTGCCCAAGATCACATTATGCAAACCACCGTTCTCTAGCCAAAGCTCTCTATTATAAAACTATACTGGTAGATAGACCTTGTCCAGCTGCCAGTTGCCCACCCAGAGTGGAATAGGATGGAAAAGGCCTTGGGTAGAGATAAAGAAAAGTATATAACTCAGCAGTTACCATCAGGGGCAGAACAGACGTGACTTGGAGAAAATTAATTTATTCTATTGCAAATTAAAACAATTTTTGACAATGAGAAGCTATGAACCCCTGGTCCTTTTTCCAGTGCTCGATTTTGACCCTTCACTCCTGACTCCTCTCCCCACAAGGGGAGGCAGCACTGCACTTTATGTCTCTGTCATCAGCTAGTTGTGGTGTTTTGGCTGAGGAAGCCCTAAGGGACTAATCCTGACTGCTTCTGGGCCAGATCCAGATTTCCAAATGCGGCCTCTTCCCTAATGACAACCACATTTAAAATAAAGGCTGATGGTATAACATGTTGTTAGGGTAAGAGCAAACTTTGCACTCCAGGTTTTACTTGTGAAGGGAATGCCACAGCCACTGGACTGAGGGATCCAGGGATTTCTGACTTGGCCATCCACAGGTGACACTGCTGCTGTTCCCATCTGTAGGTCCAGCAAGTAACAAGGATGAGGAGGTATCAAGGATGACAACGTACACTGAGCAGATAAGAGGCCAGGCATGCCAACCAACATAGAGAACAGGAATTTTACCACATAGAGTACCCACGTAGAAAGCAACAGCCCTCAGAGGCATGAGAAACACAGATGTCCTAATCCTGATCCTCCTTTTCAGATGATTTTAAGCTAAAAGAGGATAGACTCAGACTAGTAAAAAGAAGAAATTTTTTACAATGAGTGTGGTAAAACAGTCAGATTACCGAGAAATGTGTTCCTAGAAACAGTCAAGGCCAGGCTGAACAGAGGTTTTAGCAACCTGGTCTGGTGGAAAGTGTCCCTGTCTGTGGGAGGTGAATTGGACTGGTTGATCTTTAAAGGTCTCTTCGAACCCAAACAATTCTATGAGTGTATATATAATGGCCAGTCTTCGCGAGTGAAGATTTGGGAAAGGTCATTAACCCTTCGAGCCTGTGTAGTGGATTTTTTAGGTGAGGCGCAGCGTGCGCTGAACTGAGCCCACCCTTTAATCCTGAGGTTCATCTGCCGGGGCCGAGCAAGCT
>NW_016690247.1:2652180-2909901 GCF_001604755.1 Lepidothrix coronata | reverse complement strand
TGTTATCTGTGTCTCTTATGCCGATAGCTGTTAAACAGATGTCCTTAGATTCTATGTATTCTCCCATCAGTCAGTGCTTCGATTAAAGAGTTTGAATTAAAAAGACAGCAAGTGCAGAGTAGACCTCAAAGAATACTAAAGGTTTCAGCTCCGGGGTCTCAGCTCAACAGCTGAGTCCCAAATTTCAGTTTACAAGAGGCATCAAACCTCCTTCCTCTCTATGTTTATCAGCTATTAATGTACATCACAGGAAAGACCAAGGCTATGTGGAAATGAATGTGCTGTGCATTTGGCCTGCAATAAGCTGTAGAAACTTTAGTACGAGCTAGTCCTGACCTCATGACACTGACAACAAAATTACAAAATAACAAAAAAAATAGCAGTGTTTTATGGCTAAGAGTCTGGGGCACAGAGACTGAATGGCTAATCCTAAATCACACAGGAATTCTGTGACAGACTGAGAATCAAACCTTTCTTCCTCAAGTCTCAACTTAGTGATGTAAACACATCCAAAAATCCCAAAATTCAGATTTGGAACTTTTCCCAAATTTGTACATATCAAGCTAAAAGACGAAATCAGTGGTCTTCCCAAGATGCTCATCAGCTTCCCTTAAGGCTTACCAAGATTTTGTTATTCTTTCAGAGTCCAAAAGGATCTCCAAAGCTTCCATTCAGACAAATCCTTCTCCTTGTTCCCAAAACTGACTTAGAGGTACTTTTGTTCTGAGAAAGTCTCACCCAGCTCTAGTTCAAGAAGACAGACAAGAAAATGTTAGAAAAGAAATAAAGACACATTTCCTCTCTGTTTTACCCACACGACCTAAATTAAATTAGCACTGGCTTGCCAGCGCATCCCTCAGTCACCGATGACTTTGCTGTGTTGCTGTGACCGTGCTGTTCCATGCAATGATGCCATACAACCCTTCTCACTCAGCTACTTGGCTGCTGTGTGTGCATAACACAAGCTCTTCATCTTCACTGCACTGCCTGTGAAGCCAACAGTCTGTCTGGGGGCAGACAGCTTCCAAGAGCAGAAGAGCCAAACCAATACATGAACAGTATGTCGTGCTTCGTGAGGTCTGTGGCTCTTACTGGTCCCTGGTAAGCTGGACATGACCTCCTCTTCACTCACCCCATCTCAGCTGTGGCCAAATGCTCAGCAGCAGCCATCATGCTCTGCCAACACAGAAATCCAGGCTTAAGCCCTTCCAAACCTCTTCTAGAATGAGGAATAATTGATTCTCAGTCTCCTACTTTCTCTCATCCCTAAAGAGAGCAACTGGAAAATCTTAATGTAGATTATACAGCACAATGACCAGTTCCGTTGTACTTACATTCACCTCCCAGCAACATAAAAGGTGTGGAAAACCCAACTGCCTGGAAGGTCATGGTTAATAATTGTGATGCAATCTACAGTCTACCAAACAATCTTTTTCAGAGATTTCCATTCTAACAATGATTCCATATGAACTTTGTGTGGAATGTGGGTGTTGCTGCTAATCTGCATTTTTGTTTTGTTGATTATAACACATTAAAAAAGCCCAACAATCGTTGATTACAGCACATTAAAAAAGAGTGTGATGGAACAATATTGCTTTGTTGTTAAGTGATGATTCCTGAATACATGTTGGCAAAGCCAATGCCAGCAACAAAACCAGATTTGGTGAGTTTGTAAAATCCCCATTTCTTCATAAAACAAAAAAAAAATTTCTCGTTGAAGAAGTACTGGGAAATGAATAGAAACTTTTAATTTTAATATTGCTTGGACTACAGGTTTTTCTAAATTGGAATTTGACTTATGTGAAAATTTGCTTATTGTCTCTATTGGGTTTGTGTGGCAAAGTTTTGGTAGTGGCAGAGGGATGAGGGGGGTACAGGGGCCCCCTGGAGCAGGGGAAGAGAGTGAGAAGAGATAATGTGTGATGAACGGACTGCAAATCCCATTCCCTATGCCCCTGTTCTTCTTGGGGTGAAGAGGTAATCTTTGGGACTCGATTTTATCCAAACAAAAACTAGAGATGCTCTCATTATTATTATGCAGCCATTTTCATCTCTCTTTTTTAATCCACTAAGTTATTTTCAATTTTATCATATTTTTTTTTAATTGCCCAGATTTGGCACATTTGTTTTGATGATGTTTGTAAAATCCCTATAATTATAACAATATCTTTAAATTTGGCACAAATATATTTAAAGACAGGTGCATGCTCACTGATATGTGGAGGGAGGTTTCCCTGTCAAAATCCACAATCAAAATCCACAATTTAACTATTTTTTATCAGGAGACAAACATTCAAATTGGACAGATATTTTCCAGAAAATTTTAAAAATAAGAATATAATAAGAATATAATCTCTAAAGTCAATTAGTTGATGTTGTAATTTCAATGTCATACTCCTGAACAAAGCAAAAAACAAACAAACAAAAAAATGTAATTTGTAATGAAGGAATAGACTTCTTGCTGGAAATATTTGATTATTGTTTCATGCCCTAACTGCTATTCCCATTCTTTGCAGGTTCAGGTGCTCTTGTTATCAGTTAGTAGTTGATTTATGGCTAAAATTCTTTAGTTTATCCCATTAGGCATGGTTAACAACTGTTATCAATTCACAGGCAGGCCTTAACTCAAATTTCAGGCATCTACATGTAGTTATCTGTAGTGGGTAACTAAGCTGCAGGCATCAAAATGTGAAAATGAAATCAATACCTCTAGTATGTAACCAGCTGGAAGGTACTTTAGCCTGGTTTGATCAATGTATGTTCCAAAACCAGCCTCATTTTACTGAGTGAAATGTTTCTTCTTGACTTTAAAGGAAGCTGAATCAAGTCTCACGCTCTGTTTATAGACCAATGCTCAAACCCTTCCCTTCACACAGGTCTTCTGAGTGCATTTACAGACCTATAACAAAGAGAGTTAGATGATACATTTGATTACATTTACATACTTTAAAACCAAACATGGAGTGTGCCCTGGTTTGAGATATTACTCTCTCAAAATACTGGTATCCAAGACATATATGCACTGCCCTGAGAAGACTAAGTTAGTACTTTTCCTTTCCTTTTCTGTTTTTTCCCTGGGGACTAATGCTGAGACACCAGAGCCAACTTGAGAAGACTCAACACCTGCTTTTGCACAATTTAGGACATGCTCATCCTTCCTTGTCTCTCCCTCTCTATATGGTGGAAAGAGGTCATGAGCTGCACCAGCTCTCACCTAGTAATGCTTTTACTTATTAACCCTGGGGTAAATAAATGGCTGCACGCTGATGAGGGTATGGGAAGATGAGGTTTCTCTCGATGTTGAGCATATTAGATCTTAAGTTTTCAGCTTGAAAATGTTTTTCCCTGTTGACCCTTCAGAGTTTTCCAGCTACGAAAGGTAAAAGGCTAAAATCAAAAATAAAAAGTGTCATTTCTCTGTTGCTTGGGGAAATTTAAAACCCAGCTTATTTCTGGAGCTGTGGTTCATGTCCAGAGTTCTTTGATAATGCAGTCTATAACCAAGGGAATTGCTTAATTCTGTTCAGTTTGCTCATCTCCACTCACATCCATAATGAGTTCCTGCATAAATTAAATGATAATTAATTGTGTGACATTTCAGGCCACGTGTTGTGGATTTTAGAGTTGAGATTTCCTGATGGAATCCAATCCATGGGTTTAGTTTCTCCTTGTTTACTATAACAGTTTCCCAAGTTTTTTTCACACTGAAGAGCTTGCAATGTGGTTCCATGCATAATAATCAGATCAGGGTAATGTTACATAACAAGAAAGAACTTCACTTTCATCCTCTCTAGGTAATAGATGAGCAAGTCAGACAGGAAATCAGTCTGCTTTCAAACAGGGTATATTAAAAAATTTATGATGCGACGATATCTTGTAGTCTCTAGGTTTAGAGGAAAAAGCATGGTTTGATAAAGAGGCATCCTATACCCAAAGCAAACTGGCAACACAATTGCAAGTGTACAGCATGAAACAAAAGCACTGAATCAGTCCTGTGATTAATCATTCTGTTGAGGATGGCTATTTATCAAGCAATGAATCTCTCAGCAACTATGGCTCACATGGCTTGAACTTAAAGAACCCTGAATGATCCTTGAAGGATAAAGGAAATGTTAATTTTTCACAAAAGTAACACAAGCCTTTTGTTTTCCCCAGTCAGGAGAAAAAATATGGAACTACCATTCAGGCCATGATGGTTTGGCTTGAGCCTGTTGCAACAAATCAGGGGAGGAGAAAGAAAAAAGGCCTCTTGGTTTTCTTCCAGTTCTCTAAATATTGGCATCCAGAGGAGCGGGCAGCACGATGCCTCTTCCTGAAGAAGAAGACCTGGTTGCAGCATTGTAACAACATTGGTCTTGTGCTGGTTTTGGCTGGGATGGAGACCATTTTCTGCACACTAGCTGGTATGGGTCTGTGTTTTGGATTTGTGATGAAAACAGTGTTGATAACACAGGGGTGTTTACATTATTGCTGGGAAGAATCAAGGACTTTTCTGCTCCTCACCCCACCCCATCAGTGAGGAGGCGGTGGGTGCACAAGGAGCTGGGAGTGGATACAACCAGGATGGCTGACCCCAACTGACTCAAGGGATATTCCAAACCATAAGGTATCATGCTTAGCATATAACACTGGGGGAAGAAGAAGGAAGGAGGGATGTTCATAGTGACGATATTTTGTCTTCCCAAGTCACCATTGTGCGAGATGGAGCACTGCTGTCCTGAGGTGGCTGAACCTACCTGCCCATGGGAAGTGATGAATGAATTCCTTGTGTTGCTTTGCTTGTGTGCACAGATTTTACTTTACCTATTGGACTGTCTTTATCTTAACACACAAGTTTTCTCAGTTTTACTCTTCTGATTCTTTCCCCATCCCACCCAGGGGAGTGAGTGAGTGGCTGCGTGGGGCTTCATTGCCAGCTGGAGTTAAACCATGACAGGTGTTCCCTACCTGCCTTCACATGTGTCCTTGGATATTCACCTCTTTCCAAGTGGGCATGGAGCCCAACTAATTTTCTCAGGACCATGCCCAAGTTTCCTACAAATCAGTGGAATCAACGAAGGGCTACAGAAGCTTCTGCCTGAGACAACATTCCTGCAGAAGGTGCTGGCTGGATGTCAGCACCAGTGCTGATGAGTGGAGCCTCCCCTACTGCTGATATCACTGAGAAGAGGATTCTTGTCTGTGGGTAACAGTGTGGGTACTGTTTCCCACTGAGGAGGGGCAGTGGGGAAATGCTTTTGGTGCCAGCACATCCATTTAAACATCTGGTATTCAGAAAACTCTTTCTACAGGCTTCAATGAAGAAAAGAAGACTCACTGTGCAGTGAGGGAAGTTTACCCTGCTGGCATTATAACTCTCCATCTGTTTTGCAGGCAGTGCGAAAACTTCAGTGTCAAGAGAAGTGACATCAACATTAAATGTACTTTTTTCTCTCTTTTTCAGAAAAAAAATATAAATAAACAAAAAGAATCAGAAAGAAGTGGATAAAAGTGCATAACTTTCCACAGGCACTTTTCCTCTGAAGAGAGGAAACAGTCTGGGTGGATGCTGAGTTGAAAGAATTCAAGAGTGAATATGTCAGTTAAGAGTGATTTGGCTTGAATGATACCTTCCCAGAGGAAAGAGCTAACTCATAAAACATTCCTTCTGGAAGCTCTCAGATTCCAGCTAATTAATTGCAGTGAAGTATCTTTTAAACTAGGGATGTGCCAAGGCAGATCCTGTTGCTTCTGAATCACCGTTGCCAGGATTATTTATTATTATTTTAAAGGCCATCTTCAACATATATCAATGCAAAAATCCTTGGCAGTATAAAGATGGTGCAGAAATGCATCAGTTTATTTATGAGAAATAATGTCTCAATGAAGATAAGATGGGGAGGGAGCACAGGAAAACACGTCTTGCTATGAAGCTTTTGAGCTTGAATGCCTTGGATAAAGCTCTGTGTCCTGCAGGCTCAGTGGCTGCACTGCAGCTGAGCAGTCTGGGGAGATCCCATCATCCCTCCTCTTTAAAGCTGTCCCAGTACAGGTGTTCGGGGCCTTCCTCCCATTGGCAACACTGACCTGACTGGGGGAGTGTTGCTTCTTCCTGAGCCGCCTTCCTTTGGATTTGCTGGGATTTGTCCTCTAACGAAAGTTCTTGATTTTGTTGTGCACACCTGGGGGTTTTGTACTGCGGCCTGGGCATTGTACTGCAGCTCAGTCTATTGACTGAGCAGGAGGGAGTTTTGTAGGCTCCGAGAGTCACACGGAGGCTGTGGAATGCTACAAGAGGGCCAAGATCATTGGAGTCTCTTTCAAAGCAAAAAGCAAACTGATTTTTTTGACTTTGGTCTCTCACAGCAGCTCCCCCAAATGTGCCATCTAACTTGTGCTTGTGAAACAAAGTAAATAAAGAAATTCTCCTTAATAAACTTCAGCTTTGTTCCTGGTGATAAACTGGCACAGGTGGGGAACATCTACACTCTTATACATAAATTAATAAATAAAAATATTTTTATTACAGTTCATGGCTACAGCTGTATAGACAAGGACACTTGCGTTTTAACTAGCAGTAGCAGCTAATGACAAAACCCTCACAGAGAATCCCGCCAAACTGAACAAAAGTCTATATTGTTGTTTGTTTCTTTTTGTTTTTCACTGCTATTTTAACCTGTGATAAGACCATATCTTTTCTCATGGAGGGTACATTGACCTAGATTAACCCTTGCCAGACTTCTGGATCATATAGAAGATGTTCAAATACCAGAGTGACAGGTAACCTTAGAAAAACCTTGATCTATACCTTGTAATTCATGTGCAATGTTGCATAAATGATTGCAGTCAGAGACAAAAAGTTTTGTTTTGAAACTCACAAAAAAAAAAAAGGAAAGCTAAAAAGCAAAAAAAAAGAGTATACAATGACCTAAATAAGCTGTATTTTATCGTGCTTAAAAATGAAAAGCAAAGGGGAGCGTCCATGTTTATACCCCTGAGCCCCACAGAGCCACAGATGGAGGTTGCCACTTTGAATTTTTAAATTAATGTTGTTCCCTAAAAAGTGCAGAGGAATAATAGGTAGCAGAAAACTTGCTTAACTATTAATAGTGCCATTCTGTTAGAAAGATTTAGGAAAAAGAGATAACAATGATTATCATGAATCGGAAGAATGAAGTGGAAAAATAAACTATAATTTCAAAGCCATAAAAGCACTTGGGAGGCAGTTTTTCATCCACCTTTTTCTATGTCTGACTTTTGTACATCAGAGCAGAGAACTCTCAATAGAAAGACAGTGTGAAAAGATTGATGAGAGCTAGCAGGACCTGAGTTTTCTTTTACAAGTGACTGTGCATTTTTATTTAATATTCAGGCTTATTAAATGCAAAAGTGTAAAACTCACAGTTCTGATTTAAGACAGAGCCCAGAAAAATGGTACTGTAGGAAGTCTGAGACAGGGATTGTACAGCTGGGGGTGGCTACAGTCGGATTCACCAGCACCTTCCACGCTCACATTTCTCCCTGAGGTAGGTGCCTTTTTTGAGTATAGATAAGGAAGATGCCCCAGCTGCATAACTACCAGAGCTCACAGGCCAAAAGTGGTCCTGATTTACTTTAATACATCAGGTTATAATTTGCAGAGATTTGGCAGCTGTTGCAAGAGCAAGTGAACTGTTTCTGCATATTTTCCTTAAGAAAGGGGCCGAAATGAGCAAGGGGCCGGGAAATATCAGGACTGTCCTGAGTTAAGCTGTATGCATTCACAAAAAATAGAAGGGAATATTTTTGTTCAAGGAAGCACTTAAATATGTGCTTACATTATAGATGTGCTTAAACTCCATTGATTATAATAGAGTTTAAAAGTATATTTAAATATTAGCAAATGTGTGTGTGACTTCACACAAGATTTGCAGTCTTGAATCAGAGCCTAAGCTAAGACAGCCAGCTTATCCTGAATACAGCTTCACTGAAGTCAAGAATGCATTTTTGTTGTTACTGATAAAGAGCACCAAATTTGTTTGATGTAAATGCTCCATAAGCTGTCCCAGTACCTTATTCCTGCTATGGAATACAAATCTTTATAAAAGGAGAAGAATATGAAGTCTGATATATTACATCCTGTTTACAATCGTGATATCACAATCCTCTTTAAATAAGGAAGTGCTTAAGATTCTACCTTATTAGTAAGTGCTGATTTTGAATGTGATCTCAATGATCTCATGACCAGTGATTCACATCATGATGGTAGAGTTGCAGAGGATCTTCTTATAGGAAGGTTTAACCCATAACACATGACAACAGCTGGGTCAGCCTTGGACGAACATCTGTGTGGGTCCACACCAACAAAACTGTGCTCACAGTCATGTTTGTAAAGTGTCAGACCCGGTAATGTCCTGCTTAACACTCTGTAACTTCGAGGTGAAGGGAAGTCCTAAGCCCTCAAGCACTACCCTAAGTGACTCATTTTTGCAATATGTTAAATAAATACGTAGTATCTTGCAGAATTGGTGCACAAATGCCTTCAGCGGGAAACCTTATGCACACTGTTATGACAGCAGCATCTGTTTATGAGGGCTACAAAAGTAAAAGCATTGCTGTGTGCTTCCCTTGCTTCCACCTTGGGGGGATCTCCAGTTTCTTATTCGAATGAATTGAAGTCCACTTTCTGACAAATCCATGGAGTCTCAGCTATTCCCTAAATTTCCCAAATATTCCTATTTGCTGGTTATTTTAACATGTCAGTTATTCTTTGGTTCCCTCTGCTTCTCAAGTGCTCATACCGAGCTCTCTCCTTTATTCTATTTTCCTGGGAGTTGTTTATATCTATATTATGGTTTATAACCCTGCAGGCAGTCTCTTCAGTCTGCCTAACAGAGTTGCCTTTGCAAATTTTGAGAGCTCCTCACCAGTATCAATAGCAAATTCTCTTTGTGAGGCTCCTGAAATCAAAGCTCTAGCTGAGGGTCAAAAGGAGGTATGTTTTCTGATCTTTGTTCTAATTCCTGTTAGGCTCAGGAATGAAAGGGGGTGGTCATCTACGGTGTGGCTTCTGCAATCTGAAAATCTGAGACTTGCTCTTTGGGCACAACTGACCAGAGGCTACCTGTTAGTTTCTAAAGCTGGGTACATTTAGTACATTTTCCAAGCCTTGCTCTTGGGCCTTGATCATCTTCATGATCCCTGTGAAGTTTTATCCCTCTATCAGGGATGTGTGGCTTGAAGGTTGATCTAAGTGGATTGAGAATCTTTGACTGGCTTAAGAGTTAGATCTAATCATTCAAGCTTGCACCTAGTATAGACTGAAAATAGCAAGGAACTTACTCCTGGGAATGGTTTTCTCATGAATATCTAAACCACAGGAACAGAAAAAGTTGCATTCTTATACCAATGAGCAATAGTCCTCATATTTTGTTTCCAGACAGTGAGGGTAACCTCTCTTGGTATGGACAAACACTTGGATTACGGCTGCCAGCAGCTTACTTGCCCTTTTCAGGCCCATTTATCTGACCCTGATGGGCTGGGCTTTGTACACAATTGTCATACTATTATGTATGAAAGCAGCTGTGGATTTTGCAGTGCTAGAGAGTTTTGAGATCGACAGCTCATCTGTTAAATCAGGAAAAAATGCAATGTAGTATCTCAGTCCCCAGCAACCCTGAGATATGGCACTGCAGTGTTTTACAGGCATCTTTTGTGCACCACAGCAATTTTCTCATAATTTTCTCACTTGAGTTACCAGTCTATTGTAACAGCTGGGTTACAGGAGGACTGAATTGGCCCTGAGGTCTCCTGTGACCACTCCTTCTTACATTGCACTTCTGCTCCCTCCCTTTGGGAAGGGAGTTACACTGGCTGCAGCTTTTATCTTCATTCCTATTCAGTCTTTAGCAGTTCCCCTTTGATGCTTCCTGCCATCTCTCTCTCTCTTGCTGTGCTTTGACGGCTTGCTACTGCAGGCACAAGCAAGATCATGCTGTGATGATCTTCCTCAAAGCAATGTCTTGCTGGTAACAGGTATCTCTGCAGTGGAAGCTGGCAGTGAACTGCTGTAGGGAGACAATATGCTCCTCTCTGTCTTTTCAGATTCAACCCCTCTTGGGACTCACAAGGGCACCCCTCTTGACCAGAAATGTCAAACCACAGTTTGAAGCTGGCAGCAGATAAACTCTGACAGGGTTCAAATCTACAAGCCCTGAGAGCAGTGGCTTGCATTGATGTGCTTCCTAAAGGTCTGCATCTGCATTAGGAGTGCTGCTGATCTTTCACTTAAAGGTTTGGCTTTTAAAAAGGTACCATGGTGAAACACAGGGAGGGGACATTATCCCCTTTCTGAGTTTCTGAAACTCTTAAAACAAAGCCTAAAAGGAATTATGTCTGCTCCTGAGAGATAAAACATTTTTAAAAAAATAATGGATGTTTTAAATGTATAAGCAGAGAACCAAAATAATTGAGATGGAATATATACTGTTTAAAAAAATTAAGACTGAGAACCTGAAATGCTTTCAAATGCAAGACGTGACTAGGTCTCACAGTGAATGGAAAGGACAACACTCAAAACACACTAGATGGGAGGAAAATATCTCATGATTTCTGTTTCTCTCAGGAAAATGTGTTTCCATGTTTAAACTCAGCAAACACCAGGAGCTGCAAAAGAGTGAACATTATTCTGCCCTCTAGGGTTGAGCAATGTCAGAATAGGAAAGTTTCAGGGCCAAAAAATAATCAGAAAGAGTACCTTGTCAGCTCAAGAACTCGAGGTCAGCACCTGTGTTATGTCACTAGCCAAGGAACATGGAAAAAAAAAATGAGTTATATCTTTCTTTCATGGTATACAAAATAAACTGGATGAAGTCAAAGATCCTCCTGACTCCCTGTCCCAGTCTTTACCAATCAAAATAAAAAAAGAGAAAGCAGTCCAATAAACTAAATCCCATCAGTATTGTGTGACAGCTGGGTATCTGATAGTCTTTGTACTGTAAATGATGCATAAAACTGGAGTGGCAATTGGTTTAAAGGTTGGGCTTGAAAATTTGGGGAGTTTCTGAGCAGACTGAATCATAATAAAAGTCTTGGAGTTTGTGCTGATGGTTATTTTTCAGCCAGGCACCTGTCCAACCTGCCAAGGCAGGTGTGGGAGCTCCCTCCTGGTTTTCAATGACAAAATATAGAGAACTGTCTGTTGCTAATGACAGAGATGGGGTCCATGATTTTTATTTCATTAAGAAAATCAAACACAGGAGGGAGGACCTTATTGCTGCTACAATATGATAATTTCTTTTGAGACAAAAGTGGATATTAGAGGAAGTACTGGAGTAGGCCTGAGTTAAGTGGAAATCTGAGTTCATTTGTACTTAATATTCTGAGACATCCTCTATGGGCACACTGGCATCTTTTCTGTGAAGATGCCTACCCATGAGTGACCCCCGAAGAGGTAGCATCCAACCTTCAGTGGCTCATACTAAGGAAGTGATAGGGAAAACTGACCTCAGCATGGAATTCTGCTTCAATTTAGGAAACTAGAGGAATTATTCATGAAGCATTCATCTGACATTAATGAAAGCTGTAGAAAGGAACATACAAGGGAATTGAAACTCCTGAAGATTAAAAAAAAAAATCCACAAAAAAACCACCCAACTTTAGATAAATAATATTTTTGAAATTGTTTTGGCTGGTTCTCGTTAAATTATGCCTACATGTAGATGATCAGGGCTATAAAAATAAAATGGTTCTGCTCTGACACCTACCAACACTCCCACTGTTGTAATCAGTTCACAAAATTGGCATCCATACGGCTGTGGGGAGGACTGGGGGAGAGGATTTCACTTAGGTCAGCCTGTGGCTGTGAGTTCCCTTTAAAAACACCTTTCTGAAGAGCAAAGCAAGTTGGTACTTAAGACCAAACGATACATGCATTGTAATTAAGATATCCTTGGAGACAAGATTGTTTTTAACCTGTAATTTTTTAATGTGGGAATTCTTTGTTTGATAACCTTAAACATTTCTGCAAAAGTTCCTGTGAAAGGGAATATTTTAAATGCGAGTGGAGGGATCCAGCCAAAGCCAGGATCTGCTCACACACCAACATTTTTTGCTGCAGATACCGACATTTCTCCTTTGCACTCCAAATTACCTCAATTTTGCTGTAACTATTCAAGTCCTTACAAAGGAATTAAATTTCACGTGAAAGCAAGGAATATAGTGAAGAGGCTAGTGCAGCATCTTTCTGCTTCCTTTCAACATCTTTCTTTTCTTTTAGCGATCTCTCGTTTCCAGTTTGCAAGTTTGGCTATAGAACAGATAGTGGTGCAGTAAAGGTGTTTCCTTTCTTCCTACACAATGTGGAAAACTTCACGTACTGCTTTATATAAATGCTCCAGATGTAACTTGTTCTTAATATTTATAAGAATTTTAAACCTGATGCTAATATAGCACTGCTCTCCTTAAAGTTGTAACAAAGCACAGTCCTTGAGGCAAAAACTATGAAATAAATATTTTTTGAGATAACACTTTTCTTCACTTTGCATAAATTTAACACTCTGCTCTCTGTACAATATGTGATCTTTTTCCTAACTCCCCTCAGACATAAATAGCTCTGGCGAGATGTCATGAAAGTAACAGAAGCTTTGGAAAACACCACACATTAAGGATGCTGAATTTAATTTTCTGCTTTTGTTTTGGATGGCCTACTTACTCTTCAAAAGCCTTGTCATGTCATGATGCAGAGTGGGGATGAAGGAACTATTGGACTATACTAAGCCACATACAGCCTCAGCTGTAAACACCCAACAAACAATATTCATGGGAGCCTCGAGGTGTCTGTAAACAAAAATAAGAGCATGGTGCAATCACCTTTATTCAGAAGAAAAGTTTGTACCAGTGGTCCTGTCTCCAGGTATTGGGCTGAGATTGCTGTTCTACAGGTTGATAAATATGGAGGGAAGGGGTGCCTGCAGAGGTCTGCCTGGAATAGCTGTTCTACAGAAGTCACCTGTTGGAGACATTGTGACTTTTTACTTGAAACTCTCCTTTGTTTTTTAAGGCTATTACATATTTCTAATGTAAAATGTATTCATAGCTTGGGCAAATGATAAATATTTCACCCAGATGGAAATGCAAAATGTACAGGAGGATTAATCTTGGACAAAATTTAAAAATTACGCATTACTGGCCAAATTTTTTAATGTCCATGTTCTAAATGTGGGTTACCAACCATTCTTGATATTCTCCCTTTTTCCACTTTGCATCTCCAAATAATATTCTGCCACAGATTCATGGAGTTGTAGGGGATTTACCTCTCACAGTTCAGTGTCTTCCCACATTTCCTTAGGTCATCCCCTCAGTTGGTCAACTGCTGACCCAACTCCAGAGCAACCAAAGTTTGGGGGTCCTTCAGCCTTGCAGAACAAACCCAGACATTTCAACAGTTCACATGCTCTCTGTAACCCCACCAAACCACTTTCAATGCCTCCAGCAGGGAAGTACCCTGAACTGCAGCCCAGGTTTCTGCTTATTCCATAGATGGCAGGTTTTATTTAGAAACTGAAGGCACAAGGGCTTTCTTTGCCTCTCCAAACCTGGGCTCAATGTACTACATGTTCAGGTCAATCTCAAGGAGGGGAGCAAATTCCATACATATTTTTAATCCATGATCTCTCCTTGATTGACTCATCTGCACATTTTTTCAGCCCTTTCCACAAATCCTCTTACTTTCTTGTCATTCTCTTATCTTCCATGAGAAAGGAACACAAGGGCAGGAAACTCTACTGCTCCCACCAACTGCAATTTTTTCTCTAATTTCTAGTTGACAATGAATTTTCAATGGTTAGCAGTATTTTATTTAGACTAGATAAGAATCATCTATTAGAAAACTAAGGAAACTGAGGAAATACACTCTAAGGGTTTGAGGCTTTAACAGTGAACAAGGAGAGAAGGCCAATGCGTTCTCTCTCTTTCAGTTTGTGTCTACATTGCTAAAGGCCTGAAGAATTACTGTGATGTTCTTTTAGACAAGCACTCAGAGAATGCTTGTATGACAAATTATTGCTTTTGAATGTCAGTATCCCTTCACTGAACCATAAAGAGTTTGTACAGATGCAGGTGCACAGCTCCAGGATAAGATAATGATAAAAATGATCAGAGGCTGAGCTCTTGACTTGTAGGTAAGAAAAAATGTACCAATGTCACAGTTTGAGTCACTGTCCCTAGAATCAACTGGTCCATAAAATTGGTGTCTGATTACATGGCTTTAGTGCATAATTGGTGTCCATTTTGAAAAAATTAAACTGCAATATATTATTATTCAATACCATAAATACATTTGTGCTGATTTGGGATCAGATGTCATAGCTAGTTTTCCTTCGCTTTATCAAGGACTTGGCTTTCAGACTTCAATGCCTTGACTTCAGTAACCACTTCACTCTTTACTGTGAAGCGGCTCCAACTCTCATTTCCCAGTGTTTCCCAGGGTATGATTTTCCAGGGAGAGGGAAATGTTACAGTTAGTGAGGAACGTGAAAAGATAGACATCCTAATTCTAGTATAATTGATAAATGTCTAAATTATGAAGCTTGTAACTTTAAATAAACCATTCCAGAGTGTATAATCAAATACACTTGATTAAATATTTTTTAATTTGACTTAGCCTTATCATAAAACAGTTTTCTCAGTTCACAAACAAAGTAGAGATGATTCAGTTTATCTGTATGGAAGGAAACAATAAATTTGGGCTGTTGAACAAAACTTCTTAAATTGATTCCTCTCAAAAATAAAATAAGAGTAACAAAAAGAGAAAATTTCCAAACTTAATGGACTGTTCCAGGGTTACTTTTTTCACTGGCAAAAGTAGCTAAGTCATTTTGGAAAACATTACCTTATAGCATTAAGAAAAAAAAACTCTGATAATTCTGAAAATTCCTGACATGAAACCACCCAACACGCTCAGCATGGAACTGCACAGACCTAAATGACTGTAGATCACATACTAATGAGCAAAACCAGTAGTATTAGTCTGTAGTGAATAAAATAGTTTCCTACTCATCTGGTTTGGAAATATTGGCTGCTGGGGAGAATTGTCACTTGTGGAAGAAATATAACTTTTTACAGTTTATTTAATGAAATCTACATAATAAATATTTTTCTTTATCCTGGTATGTATTTTTTTTTCAAATGGTAATATAAAGTATCTGTTTAGCTTTTTTAGTTCTCTGTCTTTTTTATTTGGCTACAGCTGTTAACAAAGTGCATTGAAAGTTTAGAAATAAGTATTCTTAAAATGCTTTTTTCAGTGATTTATGAATTAATAACATGGAGCTCAAATGGTAGATGGTGCTAGATGAAGTACATTTATTTATGGTTTGACACTGAATTTAATAATTGTAAAAAGTAATTTGAGTCAAAATGAAAAAGAAATGTGATCATCTTGGGTCCTGGCAAAACAAAAGTGATATCGAAAATAATTTTCTTTCAATCTAAAACTTTTAAAATATACAGCAGTTCTTATATGCTACGTGATGTTTTTTTTCTAGATATACTAGTTGGTAAAACAAAAGATTTATTCCTTATGAGATTTTACTGCTTATCTCCTTAAATCATTATTGCTAGAAAGGTATGGATGGAAAAATCAAATTTTGCATTTTACAATGTAACACGCACTTAAAAACCAAAAAAGTACAAAATTCAAGAAGCATTTGTGAATTATTTTATCTCCCCCCCATTAAAACCTTAATTTTCCAGCAAATTGCTGGTTCTATTCTAAATGTTCATCAGTACTAAAATCTGAAGAGCTGCAAATCTTCGTGCTTTAGCAGGATACACTTCTGGCTCTACTCAAGGAGAATTTCCCTTTTGTGCAGGAGCACACCACGACATTGGCATTGTCAGGATCCAAGCACCCCTCCCACTCCCCCCTGTGCTAGCTGTTCTCCCAGCCAGGGTCCATAAAGCCACACCACAGCTCCTGTCATTTCAGGCAGATTATAATTACAGCCTAAGTAAATTGACTTTACAAGTCATGACAACATTTAATTCAGTCCATTAGTCCCCCCCTAACTGTTTCACCATTCTACAGGAAAACTCACAGATGTCTCTAATATTTACAGCAGGATCAGTGAGAAGGTGACTGCATCCGATTCCTGGGAGAAGTTTCTTCTCAAAATCCTTCATATTAGAGAGGTGAAAAGTGACTCTCATTCCCGCACATTCCTGGGCAAGCAACAGGTAAATCTGTCTGCTCAGCCCTTCACACATTAATACGATTTTCAGCATTAAAAAGATTCTGAGAGACTCTTGCCAAAGGCACAAAATCATCCAGTTACACTAAAAACAGCAGTCACCACAAGGTGCATAAATCCTACATGACCTACCTCTGTGGACCAGAGATTTCCTTCAAATTATCCCAATCAAATGAATGTAGTTTATATGCATATTTTGTACTCACATGGGTTTTTGGTGGTGGAAAGTGCTGAGATATATGAGGGTTCCATGTAAACTTCCCAGATTACTGCTTGGAGCTCTCACCATGACACATGGCCAAAAAACCCACTCCACATTCCCTGATTCCTGATTCGCTTCCCATGGGTACATTTCCCAATAAGACAAGGATAATTTTTATTTTAGAGAGTGAGGGCAGCAGACAATGATTCTGGGGATGAAGAACTAAGGTCAGACAACAGTATGTGCATGAGAAAAATATTTCTCCCTGCAATGTCACACACGGCAGCTACACGTCCCCAATTTGTCATCACTCAGTGAGCAAATGTCCTTTTGCATTCTGCCCTTGCTTCTCTACTCTCCTCACATTGTTTATCAACCCCATTTTTTAAAGTGATTTCAGCTCTCTGGATATCCCATGGAAAGGGAGTTCCTTCTGCCTTACAACATCCACATATTTCCTCTCATTATATTTTTACTTCCTAACATGCTTCTGGGTCTTGGACCATCCCAGAGGGTCACAATAATCCCAGAGTCCTGGTTAGGGACATGTCACCCTATCTCTCACCCTGTTGGCCTCTGAGGAATGGCATTTCTATCCATCCTGCAGTTTCCCAGTAGTGCCCCATGTGGGGTGAGTGCTTGCCCCTCTGCATGCAGAGCTGATGAGGGCAGATACCTGTTGTGCTGTGAAGGCAGTGGAAATAAATCATAGAATCGTAGAATGACTTGGGTTGGAAAGGACCTTAAAGATCATCTAGTTCCAGACCCCCTGTCATGGACAGGGACACCTTTCACTAGACCAAGTTGCTCAGAAGCACATCCAGCCTGGCCTTGAACACTTCCAGGGATGGAATGACTGCCTTCACTTGCTGTAGGATCATAAAAGGCAGAGAGGATGATTTCCAATACATTTGAGGAAGCTTATCCCACACAGTATTTATTTTTAGCAAGTGTTTGTGTCAAAATCACCAGTGCTATTCTGGTAAGGGAAGCCATCCATTCTCTTTTTCCTTCAGGGTTATCAAGAAATATTGGAAGGAGTTAGTTAACCAATGATCTGTTAGCCCTAGGATTAAATCAAGAACTAAGGGATTCATGGGGTAAGTGAAGGAACAAGGCCATGTCCTGTTTGCAAAATATACAATCCAGGGTATGCAGTGGGACTGTGGACATGTATTTTCTCAGTCTTCTCCAGCTCCTTGGGCTGCATCTGATCTGCTCCAAGACCTTGCACCTCTGTGACTCTTAGTGGACGATCTGGTGGATCACTCTGCAGTCTTCAGTCTACAAGCTTGGGTTTGGTATCTTGTTTTTGATTTTTCTCCTCTTAACTTTAAGGTTGTAAATAGGGACATCTGGAATATCCCCAGACCCAGAACTACAGAACCTGGCTGCAGTTCCTTCAGAGGTCTGTGAAGCTCTGTCACAGCTGAGATTTCTCTGAAGAAAGCAATAAGGGCTGGTATGTGCAATCCAAAGTGAGCTGCATGCTTGGATACGTAGCATCCCTGGTCACTGAGAGAAATTTGTGTGGAAAAATCAAAGTGGAAAATCACTATGTACATAAAATTCCTGCCAATTAACAGCCATTTTTCTCTCCCAATACCGAGAGGTTTACCTGACTATATAGAACCAGGGACAGGAGACTGAAGTATAAAGTTTAAAATGTTAAATTTTATATATTACTTTTTTTCATGTCATATCACTCATCTTTCAGACAAGCTGCTGTGCTGAGTCTGCTCAGAAGAGCATGAAGACACGAGAGAATCTGGGAATCTGGACTTTAGATGATTTTTATTTTGTATATGTGTTTGTGTGTATGTGTATTGTCTTCAATGCACATAACTGTCTTTTAGCTATGGTCCTTGGATTAAGAACAAGGCTTTGTCTCTGAGCATTTGCTGGCACTGGTTATGTATGAAAAAGGCTCCACCCCACAGAGCCTTCCTCTCCAGCCCCATGGACTAGGACGGCTGTGAAGAATAAGAGTGCTTTGAATTGGTTCGGCTTATACTAAAGGAGATGCAGCCTCTCTCAAATTGCAGAGAATTCCTTTCTTCTTCTAAGAGATGCTCTGCTGAACCACACTTCTGGCAAATGCCCTCTAAGATGACAGTCCTTTAGTGAAAAAGCCATTTTCACTTTTTTATGGTTTGGGGGTTTTTTTTGTTTGTTTGGGTTTGTTTATTTGTTTGTTGTTTTTTGCAAGGGTTTGTAAAAATTTTAATAAAGAGAGGAGAAGAAAAGAGCACTTGAAACACACAAGGAGCACCAAGAAGGCCTTTCAATGAGCTAAAATAACTAGTATCTTTATCAGAAACCCCTGTACTGACTAGTGTTTGCTTCCTGGTTGCAAAGATTTCACACAGACTTGTAGCATTAGAGGATGGCAATCATTCTTTATCAGTAAATTAATTATTGTTGGGCATTTATGTGCAGATCATTCAGTGCAACTCAGAGCAAGGAGGACACAGAGAGAGACAATTTACAAGAACATGTAGTAACAGGACAAGGGGGAATGGTTTTAAAATGAAAGAGAGTAGGTTTAGATTAGATATTAAGGAATAGTTTTTTCTACTGTGAGGGTGGTGAGGCCTTGGAACAGGTTGCCCAGAGAAGTTGTGAATACCCTGTCCCTGGAAGTGTTCAAGAACAGGTTGAATGGAGCTCTGAGTAATCTGGTCTAGTGAAAGGTGTCCTTGCTCACAGCGGGGGTATTGAAACCTTTAAGAGCACTTCCAACCTAAGCCATTCTATCATTCTAAATGGGGGAAAATGAGTTAAACAAAATCATGACTTTAAGTAACAGACCGCCATGGGGCTGACTAGTGAAAGCTTGAAGTCATATTTCTACCAGGGTAAGACTGATAAAGTAGATTTTTACTGGATCAACAATTACTGTAAAAGGCATTAAAGGTCAAAATGGATAAATATCAGATCCTACAAAGCCCGATTTACCTAACGGCAATTTGGAAGGTTGTGCTGTTTTAACAGCAACTCATTGTATAAAAGCTGCTGAAAATGTATTACAGAGTTCCTGTAGAAATCCTACATTAAAGTTGCATCTTCTTAGCTATTAATAATACTACAACAAGCATCATCCTGTATCATATCAGTGGTTTTTAACTGTTCTTCATAAATATTTCTGGAGTTGGTTGAATTAGACTTCTAATGATTTCTCCATTAAATGTGGTCTGATCAATTTTTATGGCATCGCCTGAGGAATGAAATCAAACAAATGTCATGCTGGACTTGCATTTCCTCTATGGATTTTTGAGGCATTCCTTTAAAAATATATTTTTGTTTGACAGCAGAGACATTGATTTGACAACTTGCTTTATAAAATTAGAGTAGCTTTCAAGTAAGGTAGTTATGCTGGGTGATCTGTGTGCTACTTCTCTGTTATTTGAGGCTTCAGCTCACATCCCAGTCACACGGGGCAATTTGTCATTATCTCTGTTAATGACTATGTGAATCTGGATCAAACGGAGGAGCTGATAAGTAAACATGTTGATTTCTGAAATCAAAGAGCTTGATTTTAATATTTGTCATTAAAAAAGTGACACAGCTTCCTAAATGCTACAACATGGCACTGTGAAAGATGAGACATATCATTTATCAAAGGTATAATTTTAAATCTAATTTGAGAGCAGAGGACATGTGAACTACCACGAGTCAGGCTAAAGGGCGTTCAGCCTGGTATCGTGATCCTTACCCTGGTGAGTAGCTGCTGCTTAGAGAAAGACCATAGCCACTGTTGAAATTGATTGGAATATCTGAATATTATATTTTCATCTATTAAATGAGATATCAAGGGTCATTCTAGTTGAAAAATGAGGGGATTTTTTAAGCTGTATTGTAAAAAAGCTCAGGAAATGTAGGGCTGAGACGAAGAGGGAAATACATTGAACCTAGCTAAAACACCTCATTAAAACCCCATTTCATTAGCTCAGCTTGTTAAATCAGTAATTTAAGGCTTAACGAAGGTCTATCCATTGCAGCAGCTGTGGTCCTGCAGGGTTCTAGGTAGAACATCAATTGAATTATCCTGACAAACTGCAGAGATAGGTCTAACAGCTTCCTCGTTGAAGTAACAGGTACTTTCCCTGGTACAACAGAACAGAGAGCAGGTTGTGCAGGAAACCTTTTTCAGGTCCTGCAAAATCACTGAAAATGGTCAGGTTTCAGCACACCTTAACAGTAGCTCTGATTAATTACCATCTATGATGAAATAAATATAATGGGTTAACCACCTTATAGTGGGAGCCTGTGGTGAGCTTGCAGAAGACTTATCCTTTCCCCTCTTTTGAAATGGCTTTCCTTGTGCTAAATAAAAGATAATAAATCACCTTTTGATTTTATATTATGGTTGGGAGTAAGACTGAGTTATATCAGTTTTCTGTAGATTCAGGGAATAAGAAATTAGAGGAGATAATTGTAAACTTTTTAACTTGTCACACCTGAGCTCTTGCATTAATCCTCTAACTCTCTGCTGGTTGAAAGCATAATGTTAAAAGCAATTTATGTTTAATTTTAAAGGCATTGAGGAATCTGAAAGATGAAAATACAGTGGTGTCAGTTACATGCTTTGCACCACATCTACATGATACCTGAGCACTTTTTTAAAAGGGGAAAATTCTTAGTCAAAAAAATTAGTGTGGCCCCTTGAAGTACATAGAACTGCATCTCTTTGCAAGTCTGAGAAATACAATGTTTTATGACCACCTGCTTTAAACCACACATTATCTCAGTGTAAGTGAAGTGTAAGTATGACTGTGAAGCATTTGACTCAGAGGCAGAACTAATCCAAAACTTGTACTACATGAGGCTTCAAAAAACATGTCCAAAATGAGGCAGCTTTAACACAGCATCTGATGATGACATTGCTTTCTCCAGGCAGGGAGACCATTGTTTGAGAGGATCCAAACAATTGAGCCCTGTCCCCCATCATGCCCTCTGTAGTCAAGAAAAATCCAAAGACAAGGGTCGGGGTAAGCCATGTCCACCAGGACTGAGTACATAACTAACTCCAGGCTTTAGGGAACTGGACATCCAAAACAGATTGTCCTGAGAAATTCTGATGTCACTTTCTTCTTCTCTATGGTTAAACAAGCCTCAGTCTCATACTCGTCTTCCATCTGTGGACATTCATTCCCATCTTTGCCATAAGAGCCCAGGGCTTGTGAGAAAGGGCCTGAAAGGGAGCTCTGGAGCCTGGAGAACAAGACTCTAAAGTTCTCCAATTTAAGCTGTTTCACTTTGGTCAGATTCCCTAAATATCTATTAGGACCACCAAGAGATAAAACTCATGACAATGATTCTACAAACACAGAGGCTGAGTCACCAGTCGGGAAGGGAAAGAAAGGGAATGTTAATGGTTGCTGCAATTAACAGCTACTACTACAACTACTCAACTATTACTCAACTACTGCTTACAAAGGGAATGAGCTCCAGCTGGAGAGATGGAGATTGTAAAGGCTTCCTCCAAATACAATTTCTTCCAGTTGTGGTCCAGGTTCTTTCCTAAGAGTTAGAGGTCTCAGGCAGAGGGCAGAGGTGATGCTGAATCTCCCAAGCCTGTTATTTGTTCTAATTAATTTACTTCAGGGTACAATGTTCTGTACAAATCTCCTCATCATCTAAAATGTCTTTGAAGATGGACCTCACAGGTTACAGAGCTGGTGGTATAATAATGTCTCTACTGTGAAT
The DNA here is from genome assembly GCF_001604755.1 of Lepidothrix coronata. NCBI lineage: Eukaryota > Metazoa > Chordata > Aves > Passeriformes > Pipridae > Lepidothrix > Lepidothrix coronata. Next base: position 2,887,782 of record NW_016690247.1, on the reverse strand, counting down.
TTAAACAAAGGACAATGGTGAGATAGGCACTGATTATTCACAATGGATAAATGATGTCTTATCCTAGGCAATGTTACTACCAAAAAATTATATTTTCTGGTCCTGCAGAGTTTGGTTAGCAACTGAGGAGCTGCTTAGCCTAAATTCTATGATGGCATTTAAGCAGCAGTTAGACACCTAACTCCTTCTGTGGATTTAGCTCTAAAATACTAAAAAAAAAAAAAAAAAAAAAACCAAACCAAACCAACAAAAAACAGGGAAGAGAGGCATCTCAGTCACTTGGATGCCTCTGAGATTTTTATCCCTGAAATTTGAGTTCAATGGGCTCTGATCTCAGACAGTCTCTCACTCACAGATATCTTCTGTGCCTAAGGCTTTCCTCTATTGCTCCAAGACATTACTAAACTTCAGCATTAGCTTACATTTGTTCCATGATCTGGTTTCTCACATGTTTCGTTATAAATCTGATTTGTCATAAATATACACACTCTGGACTCCATTTTTTCTTGCTACAGAGCTAAACTGCAGTTAACTACAATGACTGCCATTTCTATAGATTAAAAAAACTCCACAAAACCAAACAACAAACCAGTCCCAACAGTGGTATGAAGAGTTAAAATTTTAATACAAGATTCACTCAGCCCAAAAAGTCAGCATTCCCAAATATCTGCCATTCTTTTACATACTTCATAGCCAGACCGCGTCTCCATATGTTCAGAATAATCCAGCTCATGGTGGGACTAATCTCCCGAAAACTAGCTCATTAAATTAATGTCTGTGATTTTATACGCCTGACTTGTGGAAAAAACTCATGGGGGAACAATGGGTCCTATGTGCTGTAGAGCTGTGGCACCACCACCATTGACCCGACCCCTATGGATATTTTGAACTCCAACGCTGAAGTTGGCAACTTAATTTCACATTTGCTGGAATCTGAGAACAATAGTGTGTATCTGCCCTGTCAGGACAGCTCTTGCTGATGGTTATTGGCAGAGGATGACTTCAGACGAGAAATCTTTTTGGCCAGGCTTCTATTTCCACAAGCTACCTCATTGTTAGACTATTCAGCAGTCAAATAGATCATCCCTGAAATGAGTGATTGCAACAGCAGCAACACAGAGTAGTATTTGGAGGTTAGAAAGGATGTGATATTAAACACAGACCAATACTGCAATGCTGTCACAAAAAGGCAAAACCTGCACCATGTTGAATTCATGGATGTGCAATATATAAAAAATGTCCAGTGGTTTTCTTCACTGTGCTTGGCTTGGGCTAGGGCTCAGTGATTTATTGCTTTGGTTCTGGTGTTACTGACCAAATTAATTGCTGGTGTCATGACACTGATTTACTATTTGTAGTGCTTTAGAAGTAGGTGCCACTCTCATGAACCATGGCCCTTTTCTTCTAGGGGCTTTACCACCAGGAGACAGAATTATGGTCTGTGCTGAAAGAGCTCCCAGTGGAAAGCAAGGGTTGCAGACAGATGGGAGAGCAGAAGGAGCCAATGCATCAATACTGGTCTCTGTGGTTGGTCCTGGTTTCAGCACAACTACAGCCCGGCACTGCCAAACTCAGGATACACACCAGAGGAATTTTAAAGAGGAAAAGGAAATGGCTTTGGGAATTTTTAGAGGGAGACACTCCTAAGTAAACAGTGGGCTTGGACAGCTCACCTCTGGGATGAGTGAGGAGGGAGCTGTCATGTCGATAGAACATGGACAAGGTCTGGGCTGTGAAGGACCTTGGAAGTAAAAAAGGAAGGTATGCTTCATGTGATGGAGAGGGGGAAACTCAAAATGGGGACCAGGCAGGACAACGGCATGGTCAAAAATGCCACAACAAGAAATTAATTTTTAAACAGTATTTTGTATTGGTACAGGAGAATGTGAATAGATAAAAATAAAGACATGACAAAACTGGATAAAGGAATGCAGTGTAAGGGGACTAAAGCGTGGGTGAGCTTGTTCCAGGCAATAGAGAAAGGAAAAACAGGGTAGTTCCCCTCTTTTGTTCAGTTTTGGCTGTCATAGAGGAATCTTTTCCAATCTTGGATAGACCTCTCAATTCAGAGAACTGAACATGTTTATAGATATAATAAAAAAATTTTCAGTATCTTCACCTCTCTCTTCTTTCTGATTAATAATTTACATTGTTTAGTTAAAATAAAGTTTCTGTTTATCTGAATTAGAACACAAAGATCCACTCTGTTTGCAGCAGAACACAGAGCTTTTGCTACTTGATTCCTATGGAGGATTGTATTTGGGTTTCTTGAAAAGTTCTATTTGGGTTTCTTGAAACACTCCCTTTGCAAAATGCATAGTACCTAGGTAAATTTGGCTTCAAGTGCTAGAATGCACCTTTAGCAGAGTGCAGCTCTGGCTTTTCTTTGGGAAGTGAAATACTGAGCTTGATACATATCTCTTTGATAAAATCTCTGCAAAACAACAACAAACCTAAAGGTGTCCAGACTTCAGGATCTACAAAAAAATCTTATTTGAAAAAAAAAAATCTTATTATCATTTCCTTCCTTCTTTTTCACTTCCTTGAAAGTACCAGTATAACAAGGGAAGAAAGGACAGGTTGGTACCATGAAAACAGCCTTTGTGTAACAAAAAAATCAATCTCTCTGTAAACGTGCTTCTAAAAACTGCATACAGGGAGACACTCTAGTAACAAAGGAAAGGAAAAAAATCAATCTGGAAACAAAGCTTGTTTTTATTATTTTGAAGAGAACATGATTCGTGTTGGGAAATTAAATTCCAGAGGAGAGTCCATGTTACATCTTCTCACTTGTGTATAAGCATTGAGAAACAGAATGCACATCCAAGTCACGAAAGGGAGTCACTTCAAGAAAAAAAGCCCAGGAAGATATTAATACAATAGCAGTTAGAAAAGAATTATGAATATTTGTATATGTTTCATCTGCAAGCCTATCCCATTGCTGTCTCAGAGGAAATCTTCACAAATAAAATTACCACAGCAAAAGCTGTAGTTAAGGTTTGTATAGTTTAAAGCTCTTTTTTTTTTTTTTAAATATGTGATTAATTTGTGTCATGTCATATATCTGACCAGCTGGTAGGATGATTAATCAGACACATTGGTCCCCTCTCTTCAGTCATTCCTTGTTTATCGATTATAGAGTGGTTTTTTCTTCCCTACAGTTAGAGCTCACTAGTTTTCGCTTAAAATGATCAGATTAGACCTGAAATGTTTACTGTGTGTAAGCTAATTCTAGTCACTTGAAACTTCATGTAGCATATATTCTGGCTAAATCTGATTAGAATGGACAATTGACTTCTGATTTACGCTCACTTCAAGGGACAGCACAGCAGACCCCAACATGCAATTAATCGAAGCGCGCGGAGTCCCCTGCGCGGGAGGAGGCAGGAGCTCCTGGCCAGGCTGCCACTTACCATTACCCAAACCCACAGAGGATGTCACTGAAACAGGATTTGAAGTCAAAAGGCAGAGAGACTGAAAGTGCCCTGTCTCTGAGTGCCATAAATGACCTTGAGATATCTCCTGTAAATGTCGGGGAGTCTGGCTGCACTCTCAGGAAAGAACCCACAGTGATGCTTTTCTCAGTCATGAAGTAATATTTTTGTGCTTATACCGTTCTTGTACTTTAAGACTTCACAGGATAAATAAAATTGGTGGTAGGCAGATCTATTTGTGTTTACAGGAGGCGTTGAGCTCCTTCTGGATTCTGGACTGTTTATAGGTGTCTATGGCTTCTTCTTTCTGCTCTGGTGTTCAAGGACTTCAGAGCTCTTAGTCATAATGAAACTAAAGTCTCTATGTTCATCTCATCTGCCTTGACCCCTCAGACACTTCACACAGTGAGACACATTACTCTTTTAGATTAGACTTTTTCTGCTTTCTGTAAGTAGGTATCCTGTAACCCCAGTTTCCTCCTTCCTCTTTTCTGCTAATGGTTTTATTCTTTCCATTTTTTGGATTCTATGATTTTGCTTTTCTACCTTCTCACGTCTATGGAGTCCTCAGAAGTTCAATCTCTGCACTGTTCATGATTTTACTCAGCCAATTTTGACTAGTGCCTGTAAACATGCTTCTCAACCCTTGGCATGTCCCTTCCACCAACCTTCATCTGTGGTGCTTCTCCCCTTCCTGGCAACTAAATGCAGCTGAAGCAAAATAGGATGCTCTGGCCTCTTACCCAAGCCATCCTTTCCATGTTCGTTGCAGAAAGAATGTTAGTCTATATTTCACCCCTGGCCTCCTGATTGCTACTCTACTATTAAATCTGCTCTCTGATATGCTGTTAGCTTTTTTTAGGCACTATACCTATTTTCTTGAGCCCCTTCTCAATTCCTCTGAGTCACTGACATCAAATGGAGGTTGCCTCTGCATCTTTATCTGTTCAAAAATAGTTGCACTTGCCCTTGTACATTTTCATGACCTCCTTCTTCCCAGGTCTCTCCTGTTCACACAACTCTTTTATAGCATCCCTTATGTGCTTTTCAACCTACAACTCAGGAATAATCTCTAAAGTCCACTCCTCTTTTAAGTTCCTCTTTAAAGTCTCCTCAAGAATGACCCCCATCTGTGCTTCCTGTAACAAATTACCACACTGGCCAGAACACAAGGATCTTCAGCTATTTGTAGATACCTCATTCTATACATCTGACATTAATTTCCTAAAGTCCAAGTAGATAAGTGTAAAGATGATCATTCTGAGCACACAGCCTTCCTCCTGCTCCATTGTGCTCTCTTACCTGGGCCTTTCTACTGAGTGGGACACCTGCTTGTTGTATTTTTCATAAATGAGACATAGCTAACGAGGAAAATGTACTTTAACGTGCACTAAGGAATGATCCTGACTGTAAGGTCTCAGCTTATCCAGTGGAAAAAAAAATAAATAAATGCACTATGAATTAAATATTTAAAAAAAACCCCCAAACACAACAACAAAACAAAACTGGCATTTGGACACTTCCTATAGATGTGAGCCCCAGTAAGAGCTGGTATTCACCTTACATAGACAAATGAGGATCTAATAGAACTAACTCATAACAGCAGGGTTAGATCAAAAAATATTTCATAAGACAAAAAGAAGGAGGAAGTGACCACTTTGATCAATGTAAGGAAATTAACTGACCTTGCAGTTTCACCAAGAAGAGGTTATTTTTATTATTTATTTATGTGACAGAACTGAATTCCTTTTCTCTTGTTTTTTATCAAAGAGTGGGAATACAATATCTCCTTCCACAAGAGAACTGAAGTCTATTTTCTAGCCTTGGAATAACAACAAATCTTGCAAGTGCTTTAAAAATGGATCAGCACATAGAGGCGAGAATTGATGTAAATTTCTAATTTAAGGCAGCATTTTCTTGTGCTATATTATCAGACCATTTCAGAGTAATTTTGATGTTTTATGTAGTATTTAAAGTCCTACAGCTGTAACTTCTAAAGGAAAAAAGAAAGCAATAAACCCCACAACAATTCTTTGCCCTATCATCAGCTGTGATTTTTTTAACCTGCTATTAGATTTTCAAGGAAAAATAAGATCATGGGGTAAATTTAATCAAAATAATTGCAAAAACAAAAACGAGAAAGCTAGGAGAGAAACAATAAAGAGAAAATTATGTTTCTTAACTATAATATGAAACTCCTATCAATGTGCCTCTCTTCTAACTTGTAAAGGTAATAATCAGAGCATTTGAAAATGGCTTGGTCACTTTTTCATTATTATTCTCTTTATATTGGGTAGTCAACAGCAAGTCTGAAGTTCAAAGAACAGTTATGTATCAGTGGGCAGGACATGTTAATCGTGTCCCCTACACCCTTCCCCGTTCCCTGGCATATGCACTCATTCAGTTCACAGAGACCTGCAGGTTGCAGGGACAAAGATGGTTCACCAGTGATTCTAAAGAAATGGGTGACCGTCTCTTCATCCATGTCTTCCAGCACTGAGGAGTGTGTTGGGAGGTATTGTCATCTGCAAGATCTGACCTGAGTTTAACAGCTTTGCCAGACACATCTTTTATAGATAAGTTATGACTATGCAAAAAAATTTAAAAAAAAAAAAAAAAAGAAATAAAAAGAAAAAAAAAAAAGGACTAAGTGCCCTAAACCCATATGGAAATACATTGCCTCATCTGAGGCAGGGTGGAATTTATATACTTTACCTAGATATGTCCATATGTACAATTTACCATGGTCTCCAAGGAAGTTTAGACCATGGTTTATTGATTTTTAAAATTTATGTTGACATTTAGTTTAGTGCATCATGCTCTAAATGTCATTGACTATCAACTGGATCTCCACTGAAAAGGCAACAAGCTTCAATGTGGATGTTGCCATTCTTGACACCTGAACTTGGGAGAGGTGGATCCCATTGTAGGAATGGGATTCTGTTGCCTAAACAAAGGTGCCTATAGCACTTCTTTGAGATGTGACAGACCATCCTAGATATCTCACTCAGGTATCAGCTATAGGAAAGGACTCTTGGGAGACCCAGATCTTTTGGAATTTTAGACAGAGATCAGGCAGGATGTCCTAGAGAATTGTACCCGGAAATCCATATTACCTGGAGTCTAACTCACTTTTGGATCATATTTTTTGACCTGGTGTTAGAAACTCAATAGACCTGACTATGTGAGGAGAGACAGCACTTCTAGGAATCGTAGAGAGCATAAATATAAATATAAAAAATTTTTTCACCACAATCACTTTTACATATGTGAAAGAGCTTGAAGGTGTCTAAGACTGCAGGTTGCTCTGAGTGAAAAGGCAGTGGAGAGGATTAGCACATGGCTTTAACACAAGAGGAGTGTTGTGGTTCAACCCCAGACATCAACAAAGCCCCACGCACCTACTCGCTCACTCCTCCACCACCAGGACCAGGGAGAGAACTGGAAGGATAAAAGCTGGAAAATTCGTGGGTTGAGATAAAGATGGTTAAATAGGAAAAGAAAGAGCTGCCCACAGAAGCAAAGCAAAAAAGGAATGAATTCACTGCTTCCTTATGGGCAGGCAGATGTTCAGCCGTCTCCAGGGCAGCAGGGCCCCATCACACGTAACCGGGACTTGGGAAGACAAACAGCATCACTCCAAACAACTCCACCTTCCTCCTTCTTCTCCTCACTTTATATACCAAGCATGATGTCATATGGTCTGGTCATCTATCCTTTGGTCAGCCTGGGTCACCTGTCCAGCTGTGCATCCTCCCAAAATCCCATGTACCTGCAGTCTCCTCTCCAGCGTGGCAGCAAAAAAAGCAGAAAAGGCCTTGGCCCTGATAAGCTCTACTCAGCAACAACAAAAACATCTCAATGTTATCACCCCCGTGTCCAGCATAAATCCAAAACACAGCCCCATACCAGTCCCTACAAAGAAAATTAACTGTACCAAAGCCAAAACCAGCACAGGGGGTCAGAAAGTAAAAGCAGCAAGTTTATAGGAATGTGCTAATATTTGGCAGCAATTGTTTAATTTTTTTGCCTGCTAGTGATTTTTCTCTGCTTTGAGACTTTCTTGCCTAGATTTAAGTGTCCATTTTATGGTTGGTTATGGATTAAATGCTTTTTATTTGCTTGTTTGTATGCCAAATCCCCAGTTTTAAAGAGCAATATTTTGTTTTGCTTACATATAGAAGATATTTTCTCAGTGAAATTTCCCTGCAAGTCAATGGTTTTTATATGGAGGAAAAAATAAAGTTCCATGGTACTTCAATCAAGATTGTGTATTATGATGCTGTAAGAGAGAATAGAGAGAGACTATAAAGCTTATAACAAAGATAACATATGATTTGTCCTTTATAATGAATAATTTGATCTCTTTTCTTTCTTTGTTGCCATGGTATTCTTTTGTGACTTTATTTATAAAGTGCTTTATGTAGAATTCATAGTCAGTAGATTTTTTTTTTTTGGTTTGGAATCTTTTTTTTCAATCTCTGTGAATTACCAAAGTACACAAATTTCAAGCTCAGGCATCACTGAAAAAACTCACATTGGAGACTTTCAGATCTATCTATAGCAGGTAACAACTCAAATTCTATGAAAAACTCACTGTCTTCAGCAGAGATGTTCATGCTGTTGCACACTGTCTTTTAAGAGCATATAAACATTGAACCATAGGCCTGTTCAAACTCTCTCCAAAAATCAGTACTGGATTTTTCAACAGGAAGTTTTCAAACTCTCTGGATAATATCCATACATTTCCTGCATCTTTTTTTTTGACTTACCAAAAATAAAAAAACTTTCATCGTCAAATTAAAAAAAAAAAAGAAATCCTAGATCAATACACAAAGAAGTAGACAACTTCACTCTAGAAATACTCATTCCTAAAAGTTTGAAATGGCACCAAAAGGAAGGATATGAAATCAGCACCAAAGCACCCAGTAGCCTTGTGGTCGACTGCTTGCCTGGAGCACGGGTTGAAAGATTTCTCTAGAATAAAAGACCGAATCCACACCTCCTGCATCATAAATCAGTGCCATGACCACACTAGAAAGGATGCACTGGCTGGGCTCCAGGTATTTCTTCTGTGAGATCTCAGCTGTGCTCTAAGGAAAAAGCCTTTGAAAATCCTGCTTCAGGTCTTCCTCTGCAGCCAAGGACCTGAGTAGTATGTGAATGTCAATAGGCAGAATCAGGTGCCTTGGGGATTATACAAGAGCTGAATGTGGTCCTGGATACTTGAAAAGGTAGGCAGGTGTTTTAAGGGCACCAAAGCTTCAGTGGTTTATAAGATTAGCATGGTTTAGGTGGACTGGGTTTGAAAGCCAACAGCACATTGAATCTGGGCAAAATTGCTGGTGGTCGCACACAGCCATGTGGCAGATTGAAACCAAAGAGAGGGTTCTGCTTTGATTCTGCACTTGTGTCAGGACACCAGAGATGCCCGTCATCACTCCAGCTTCGGAGAAAGCTACAAGGACACAAAATCTCAGGAACATAAAGGATCTCCCCCTCAAGGTGCTCCAGTCAGGGTTTTGCAGCAGATTGGCTGAAAACTGCAAGTTTGAAGCTGGAGACTGTTGTGACCAGTTGTGGCAAAGCCCCACGGTGAAAGCAAAGGCACAGTCTTCACTCCTCCTGAAGGCAGTGACTCTTAACAGATGTCAGAGTTCAGCAATGGTCACCGTAATATGCAGACAGTCTTTCGACAAGATTCAAGGCAAGATGCTCATTCAGGCTTCTACAAGCTGTACAGGCTGTAGCCATAACAGTTTTTCTTGATTTAAGGGTGACTGTAGTGGTTTTGTGTGGTGATCATAACTATCACTTCTGTGACCATCAGCGCTGTCTCCAGCCTGACACACACCAGTCCTAGAGCAGCACTTTGCAGTTTCACTGCCTGTTTGTTCAGCCATCGCCAGGTTTGAATTGTGAGTGTCCTTTCCTTCCTGCACAGCCCGTGCTGCTAAATTTGTGATGTCTTTTTCTGGGATGCTGCAAGAACACTCTGCCTTTCTTTTACTGTTCCTGTTACATTTTGATTCTTTCTTCATGTCCCAGAATTTCTACACAACCAAACCACGTATAAAAAACATGCTCTCAGGTATTACTGTTCTCTGCATGGCAAAGAAAACACAGCAGGTTCTGAGTGCTGCTTTCAGCTGTTCACAAGGGACATGGTAAAAATCTTTTCTAGCTGGCTTAACCGCTCCTGTGATCTTGTCTGATTGTTGTCATACCACTTGCTTTTCTCCAGAGTATTTCAAATGGATGCTGCAATTCATCTTGTCTTCTTGTATGCTGAGAACTACATCTGCAGCAGGACCTTTGTCACTTGGTGTTCTCTGTTTGGAAAATCATTAATTTATCTATTTTTCTTTATGATTGTTATTCAACTTTTTTTATTAAACAGATGTGATAATCATACTAACAGTGCAGTGACAGGATTACACAAGTTTGATTAGTACATAATGAAAATTGCCTGTAACATAAGTATTTTGCAATTATGTGAAAAGCACAACGCCATCTGGGTCCTGCTATTATTTCTCTTTTTTTATTTTTTTTCTGATAAACGACAACTAACAATAAAATTTCACTCTGTAGTAAAATGTGAATTACAGCAACAAGAAATAATAAAAAACATTTTATGCTTTCTCTTAGCATTTTAAGACTTAGAGATCAGTCCAGCAAATGTTTCTCCTGCTGAGTAGTGCTTATTCACAAAAGGAGCCATTGACTGTAATGGTGTGACCTATCTGATTAAAGATTATTTGCAAGAGCCAAATGTTTACAGGTCTGTCAGAGAATGGGGAGAGATTGATTCAGGCTCCTGCAGAGTAATAATTTCCTATCTTTCCTTCATTCACCTGGCTCACGAAAGTATAGTAAATTGTAATGCTCTAGACCCCAGTGTATCACATCACTTGTATTATTACTGTTATTTAGTGTCTGTGTACATCAAGGGTTTCTGTACAGTGCATCCCTCAGTGGGCATGAGCTGGCAGCCAGAAGCCTGGCACCCTCCTACTCTATCTCTTTGACCTCACAGTTTTGGAACATTGAAACTGAGTCTTTTGTTTCTCAGTTAGACACTCAGGAATCAGTGAAGGCATATGGCCTGCCAAAGACCCCTGAAAATGCTGAAGTAAATGGCCTGATGAGAATCCCAGTATGAGCCAATGAGGGAACTGGGATTACCAGTCAGGGTTAACTGCATCTCAAGCATTTGCTACATCTTCTGCAAGAAAAAGAAGTTTATTCAAATACTTGTTAAAACAGTGGTGGGTGAGAGGAGGAAGGTAATTATCCTTCTATAAATGTTGAAAATTAGATAAGAATTTCTGGTACAAGGGTCTGCTGGATTTGGGCTTTTATCTTTGCAGAACAGTATTCCTTAGGCACCAAAATACATAGTTAGAAAAGTTCTTGCAAGATTCATGATTCCATGCATGTATAATGAATTCAAACAAGAATTATATAAACCTCCACAAACTACTTTCATCTAAGTCTGGGAAGTCCTCTGTGCTTTTGCAGTCAAAATGCTGTTTGAGATTACTTTAGCTGGATGTAAAGAATGGCCTGTTTACATAAAGAAAAATAGCACAACGTTCCTCTACTGCTGCAGGGAGAGCTGTAAAGAACTTTTACTCCTGGTGAGCACTAGATAAAGCATTTCTCTGAGCTGTTTCTGGCCCTTGGCAATACAGTGTCTTCATTTTCCAATAGGAAGATGGCACCAAGCATAGGGCAAAGAGTTGATGAGTCACAATGGAAAAGGAAAGCTCCACCTCTGAGGTAGAAAGGAGTCAAGCGGGCAGGTTGGGCCTCCCTCTTCTCCAGACTCTAGGAGCTCTGTCAGGTGAAGATGTGCTAAATGACAAAGAAGGGTTTATGCCAATATACCTGAGAACTGCTCGTCATCAAATGAGGGAGAAGGGAAATGATTGTAATAAGATATGGTCCAAAGCTTTGGCTTCGGTATTCAATAGGTTTAAAAAAAAATAACTGAGGAACGTTAGTTACATGAGGTAAACAGAAAATTAGATAAAATGCTAAATAGTTTACCAAGATTTGATAATGCTTAAATAATCAGATATCTCCCTTTGATAGCAGAACTGATTACGCAGACAAAGGAAATGCAGTAGATGAAATCTGTCTGAATTCAGCAAGAACATTAGACATAGTGCCACACGGGAAAACACTTGTGAGGGAGAAAAATGGAGGATCAGTGTAACATCTGTAAGGTGGGGAGGGAATTAGCTAAGGGGAACTGACAGCCAGCTGCACTCAGCAGGGAAGTGTTATGCTGAAGAGAAGCTATTAGGGAAGTTCTCCAGTGTTTCTCCAGACTTACCATTAATATTTTAATTACTGAACACAGCATAAAAAGTTTATTGATTCTCCACTGAACTAAAGCTGTGGCAAGCACAGATCAGGACTGCATGGATCCAGACCAGCAGTGGTTTGTCTGAGTCCTGCCACACTAGAAATGGGTATTACTCGCTTGGGCTGAATGCAGTGTCATGTGCTACTGATTAAGAAAAATTTGTGCTATGAACTGGGAATAAAGATGGAATGAGATGGAAATTGTAGGAAGATGTACATGGAAACATTTTTTCAGCTGTTCTACTCATCAGTTCCTCTTGGAGAAGTGCTGTCAGGGGAGCAGTGCAAGGAGGAGTAGGAAGGCATGTAGGTATTTCCTATTTAGGCTTTTGCAAATGAGAGAAGAGCTGGAAGTCAAGGAAGGGAAAAAAGGTCATCTCTGCTGCTGTCAGCAGCCATATCACGGCAGAGAAGGGAAATGAAGTCTGTATAGGTGGACAACATATAACAGTAGAAAACTATTCAAGCCTTCAAGATTCCCTCTTCCTTTACTGGGAGATGGTCTTTGCCATCACTTGCTGTCCACTGGGACTCCTATATAGCACTTCAGATGTCGGTGCCCACCTTAGGATTTACTCACTTAGTGAGTATCTCTGATATGATATCCCAGTTAGACCTTCACTGCCACATGGACAGCTACCAAAAGTAAAGGCAAAACATTTCCTCATTTTACAACTGCATCAAAATGACTTTCAGTCTGTTTGAAAGCCTTTCTGATGAAAACTTTTGCTGAAAGACACAAAGAAATCTTTCATTTCAATGCTTGTGAGAGAAGAGTAGTGTTTACAAAAATTCATAGTCACACAAAGTGATGTTAAAGGCAGGGTCAGCTATTTCCAAAATAAATTGCGAAAGTTACAAAAAACCCTACACTTTCTCTTGTTGAATTTCAGGGGAAATTTTAATAATAATTAAGATGTGTAACCTGTTTTTCTTAATTAATCTGAAAAGACTCAACAAATGATGTAGTTCTGGGACTATTTCCAGTTTGCAAATTGTTTAAATCCCTAGTAGTTTATGATAATTCTTGTGTATGAAATGTATTAATCCTGTGGAAAACAAAATGCTAGCATTTGTTTAATGAAATCATTATCACTAAACACTTATCATCTGTTTAATGAAATTCAGAAATTCACAGATGGTTGTTCCCTTATACAGCAAATGCGTGTTTAGCAGAAACAATGTTGAGAAGTAAACACAGTAATCAGTATTACAAATCTCTCTTTTTTGCAATAAAACTCAAACCATTTTTTTTCAGACACGGATATGGACTATCAGCCCAAAGTAAGATTATTTATCTGTTCTGAAGAGTCGTCTTTGAAATTAAAATAGGAAATAATCTGCTTTTTGAAACAACAGATTAAAACAAACCCAAAAGGGTGAAATGCTATCCTGATCCAGAGGCTCACAACTCTCCAGACTTCTCAAATCCCCAGCCACCATGTGCATAATAAACTTTGGGGAGGCTGATAATTATACTGAGGAATTATCCAGGATTACAATAGCAATAATTGTTATCTCTTCCCCAAAACTGGTGTAAGTTTAGCCTGCACTCATTGTAAGCACATTTCTTTTGTTATGCAGAATATACAGCTTTGCAATTTTCTCTCTTGTGTAGATTTGGCCAGCCTGTGGGCATTTACCCCTCACTGCCTGATTTTGTTCTGCTCTGCTTTACATGTTCTCAGTTATTTAACTGTTCCCATATGAAATTCTGGGTCTGCCTGAAGTCATGTCATGTTGAACTGAAGCTGAGAAGTTAAAGTATGTGATTTAGCCATACAGCACAGCCTCACTCCTCTCCCACATCCACAGAAGTTTTGGGGATAGAGCTTGACAAAGCGTCTACAAAATCAAATTGCTTCTCAACATTTTGTCCTTGGATTTGTTCTTCCCATATAAAAGGACAGCAAGCAAAAGAATAACTAATATAGGAAAGGAAGCTGTAAGAGAGCATTTACTTACGGGGATTAACATGATACAGCACAGTGACTTTGCAATCTGCACTGTAAAGTACCAGATGTCCCATTACAGTAATTCCTGTAATTTAAAGGAATACACATACAATTTCTTTTTGACCTCCTTTACTCTTGCAAATAAATTCTGTGCTGTTGTCCTGCTGGAATGGCCAAACTTTCTTGTCTGTTTTCAGTTTCTGATAACCTCAGCATGAAAAAACATAGATAGCAAGCATAGCTTTATTCAAGAGATAAATGTCAGGTGAAAGTGACTCTTTTGTTGAAAATGTGGCAAGAGCTGGCTGCATTAGACATGGAATTGCTTACATTGGGTGAAATTTTAATTCGTTAAATATAAACTTCATCTTTTTCCACTTTACCACCTTGTGGAACTGCCGGAAGAGCTACATGTCAGAGCACTCTTCCAAACAAGCTACGTGTGAATGATTTCATAAACACATTTCATACATCCAGATTGAGAATTGGCCAGACCCCAGAGATAACATCCTGGAATTGCTCACACCTTTCACAATCAGGTGAAAGAACAGATTTTTGGGTTTCTGTTTCCGCTCTTTCTGCTTGTCCGTGGTTCAGGTCTGTGGCTAAATCTGCTCTCAGTTCAAGGAAAGGATGATGGGATGAAAAATGAAGTATGAGCAGAGGGGAGAGAGAGGATAAGTTCTGTAAAGAAATCATCCGTTTTCAGCCTTCAGGAAAACGGGGGATATTATTAGTGCAGCCAGATTTTCTATTGCTTTGCTACAGTGACTTTGTGTGGCTGGGAAAAGTCATGCTAGAGGCAGCATAAGTCCAGCTGCAGGACTGCCAGAGAGCAGGTGGGAGAAATGAGACACCCTAAAGTCCAGAGACCAGCCTGACACTTAATAGTTCTTCTCCTGCTGAGGGAGATAGGGCAGGGGCATGGATCACTTCTCCGTCCACTCTACAGGGCAGATCCACCCTCTGGAAAGAAAAAAAAAATTGTTGCTGAAGCTGTTAGAAATGTTATGATCAGTGGAAAAAAAATATGATCTCTTTGGATTCCCTTCTCCAGGAATTTCTTCAGGAGCAGTCCAAGCCAATGCTTGGATATTTTCAAGGATATTTTCTCTCTCTGGCTAAGTGTAGCATAATTAATGAGTCTGAGACAATAGTGGCTGCCACACTGAGATCTCTAATATTTAGGGATAATTTTCACAAGAGTGAAACTGGAGAACTTGGCCCTGCAAAAAAATCCCCATGGAACCTCAAAGTGAAGGTAATTACTGTGCATTTTCCTTCCAAGTGCTTCTCTGCCACTTTGTGTTTCTCAGACTTGTATTATTGAAAGGAAAAAACTAAAGGGCATTTTCTTGCTTCTACCACATGGTTAAATCTTTGAAAGCTTTCTATTTTCATCTAGCACAGATCCTTCTTTGACTTATCCCTGCCCACCCTCCAAGCAACAGCAAATCCAGATTATGTGTTAAAAACACAAAGCATTCAGTGCATATGCACATTATATTTAAAAGATTTTTTCTTTCCTGATGTCTCTCTTTAAATTTTGTCTTATTTTTCCTGCTGGGAAACAAGTCTATACTTTTTTCCCCCTGTTTTACCTTTTCTGAAGGCCCTGAAATCCTTACTCTTAGCGTTGTCATGCATTTAATTTAGTTAAGCAAATTTAGTTTGTATCAGTCCGTTTGCTGTTCCTGCCAATGCACTGAGCCTGCTATTAGCACATGGACTGTAGGAACAGCACCGAGGTTTTAATCTGGATGTAGAGACAACAGAGGGATTTACAGCTCTGGCAGACCCTTGTGTTTGTGCTGGACTATGAGCCGTCAATCAATTACAGAGGCTTTTGCCAAGAAGGTGAATGGCCAGATGTCTCATTTGGTAAGTTTATAATTCTCTCTAAACAGGGGAATAATCTTTCTCCAGCAGACATGAATCTCCTCCAGAAGCATCACCTCTAGTTATGAAGCCCCATATAAGACAGTTCATTGGCTTTCAAAACACCCACTGAGTTCAAGTGTCCCACATTCAGGAGACTGAAGCAGTAAGATTTAGTTAATGAGCCCATTTATGTGACTGAAGTTTACTCTGTAACTTCTGATTCAAGTCAAAAGTCCAAATGTTTGCTTTTAGAAACGTCTATGTTTTGGAGTAGGTTTACATCATAAGTCTCAGCACCTCCAATTTACAAAGCATCAGTTAGTTTCAGTGTAACAGGATACAGAGGACACTTCTTCTGTTCAATACATTCTAGTAAGTCTGAAGTTATGGGACCACTGTAGATTGTAAACACTCCTTTTTACCCCACCACCACCCCAGGAAAGTAGTTAGCCAGTTGTAGCAATGATATATATATATATATATGTGGCCAGTCTTCGTGAGCGAATGACACTGTCATAAATGTAGTTGGTTGTTTTATCTCATTTATTTTAAAATAACATCGAAATAAGGACAGAAACACCACAAAATAATAAAATAAAAAATTCCAAATGCATTTTTCAAAATAGTTTTCCCAAAACTCCAAGTCCCCAATACTGTAAACCCAAAATATTTTCCCTATGAGATTTTTTTTTTGGACACAATTTCAGAAAAATTTCTTCAACCTCCTTTGCAACAATAATAAGGGAAAGAAAATGAACCTTTTCCAATCACTTTATCCTGCAACTAAATAGTCATTGAGCTTCCTCACTGATCTTATTACAGCCATATTAATAAATGGAACCATTTGATTCGGACATATGTTCCAGCAGAAGAAAAAGCCAACTTCAGTGCTCCTAAATCTTGTAATCTTAATACTGATTTTATTCTTACGTGTATTCACAAGTTGCTACCATTGTCCACAAGCAGAGCAATTTGTTCAGCAGAGAGCTGAGCTGAGCCTTTATCCTAATTTGAATCTGCTCTTACACATCCCTGAATGGAAAAGTGATAGAAACTCATCTGCTGTAACTGGAAGCAAGATGATGCAGCAAACAGAGTAAACATTTTTCCCCACTTTGTGGGTGAAGTGCTGATATCACAGAAATGTCAGAAGATAAAAATGGTAGTCAAGAGGTGACAGAATAATGTAAAAAACAGTTCTGCTGAAAGCATAGTCTCAAAAGTGTGGTCTGGATTCAAGGGATAAATTAGTGCTTAGTTTTCTCACATATTTTTCTCATTGTATAAAAATCAAGTAATAATAAAATATTGTCATCATTTGGTGTGTGATTTGATCTAGGATGAGTGAGGCAGTGAAGACTGGAGCTCATCCCTTGAGCTGTTCTATAGATTTACCGACAAATAAAGCAGTAAGAGCAAAAAGCATAATGTAAGAGGAGAAGAAAAGGTTAACTATTGTGCATTCCTGAGGTGGAGCTAAGGTGGAGAGAAACAAAAAGGCTCAATGGCTTTTAGCAGATTCTAGTGAACAACCAAGCACTGGATCCAGAGCTTCTAAACTCCCATCCACGTCACAGTTACTGGCTCACGCCGTCTTTTATAACACATAACAAACCTAGGTTAGAAAAAAGATTTTGAGGATTTCCACATCCTGTGTATTCTAAAGAGCAGCTTGAAAGGAAGATGAGTCATAGGGAACCAGTTGGCAATTTCGTATCCTGTTTATTGAAGTGCATGGTTGAAAAGAGAAAACGTAACAAATATAAGTTGGATGAGCTATAAAATTAGTATAGTCCTTTAACAGACAAAACTAAAACATCCGGAGTGTGAAGTTTTGACAAAGCAAAATTTTTTGGACAATTGCCATTCTCTCCATTGACAATTGCCATTCTCTCCATTCTCTCCCCAAATGATGACTGAAGAAGACTCACTGGGCACTGGTGAAGCTTCTGGACACAGAGGTCCAGCACGATGGATTCATTTTCAGGGATACAAAAGCTATTAATAATTTGTCAGCCATTTCAAACAGGAATACCCCACAGAGTAATGTAATGCATTCAGGGTTGGTTCATCTGTTTGTACATGTGTGCCTACTCCTCTAAAGTCATATTTGCCATATATTGAATTATATCTCTCTCCACTCAAAGTGGCTCCACATTTATCTACTGATGGTGGTGTTAAATCACACTGAAGTCTTCCTTTGGTGCTCTTTTAATTAGAACATTGGACTGTGCCACATCAACTGTGGAAGGACAATATTTTACTGCTATAAAAAAAAACTTTCCCGGTGCTTATTCTTTGAGCATCTCTTGTATAATTTTCCTTCTCAGTTCCTCAAGCATATTACTCTAGATGCAATCTAAGACATGATAGGATTTGCTCTTACATTCAATTGGCCTAATTTGATGAGCATTTTTGCCAGGATTCTTGTGCTAGGAGTTAGATAGCCTTTGTGTAGTGTAAAAGTCACAAGAAGGGAGGATTGTGAAAATAACAAAGAACTTTTAACTGCAAGCTGAAAATAGAAACGACAGCACTTGACAATCTTTTGAGCAGAAAGGCTTTTTGAAAAAGAGCAGTTTGTAAAGGGAGAAACAGAGGTCAAGTGACAAAGAACAGGTCTGTGTTACAGGGAAAGCAGCTGAAAAGTGAAGGTACTGCACTGCAAAGCAAACAGCAAAGGAATTTACTGACTTTAAAAATCTGTCACCAGGGACCCTGCAGAGCAGTAACACTTTTTTCCTTTTCTCTTTGTTTTTTTTTTGGGGGGGAAAGGTGCATATACATTTCAGAGTAGTCCAGTATGCTGGTAGGCATATTCCATTATTTAAAATTATCCTTTATATCCCTCACTTATTTTCCTTACCATGATTCAGCAGGGTGCTTAAATATGCAATGAATCCTTTAGCAATCAACTGAATGACATGCTCAAATTTTGGCAACTATTAATATACCTAAGTGAAATGAGGCCTTAAATGAGATTTTGTATGTGACCAAGATAGGCCTTACATAGATATGCAGAGATCATATGAAATGGTCACACCAGTTTCTGAAATATTAACAAACCCTCGTGGATTTCAAAGTCACATTGATTTATGCTGTTAAAGACTTGTCTCACTGTGTATATCATATATAAAATCTGTGGATTTGGCCTGGTAAATAAATATCACTTTTCAGAAGAATGAAACAATACATCAGGCAATATAAAAGCAATACCTTTTGAAGAATATTCTATGAAAAGGTCCAGAACAGAAGGTTTTGAGGAAGAAAAGTTATATATCAATGAGGAAATTTACACTTTCCCTTAATTTTTGAAGGGGTAGACACCATTCTTGTCACACGCTGTTACAACTGAAACTGAAATGTCATAGTTGAGAAATGTAATATTCCATCAAAGAAACCAAATAGATGTCAAGAAATAAAGAAGTTAATCAAAGCAATTGTCTACAATGCTGAATTTGTGTTGTTTTCTGTTTAGCACAGACTTAGTTGGTCTTATTATTAAAATTTACAGCTAATAATAAAGTAGAATTATAGAAACCTGGAATAATTTGTCTGGGGTAAAGACCTTGGGATGTGTATAGACCATCTTCCAGCAGTGTCAGTTATGGGGTCAGTCCAGATTGCTCTGGGATTTATCCAGTTGTGTCTTGAAAACCTCCAAGGGTGGAGATGGCACAGCCTTGCTGGTTGAGCAGAATCTCCAGATGGACCATCTCAGTGGCCCTCCACTTAATGCCTTCCCACTTGCTGATGTCTTTCTTGCACTGGACTGTGGAAAACTGGATGCACTGTCCTAAACTTTTCACAGATGCCTCTGCTTTTTTACTTATAGGAGCTGAATGTTGTTTATTTTTCATCGCTAACGGTCAAGGGGTCACAGAAGTAAATGGTTCCCCAGCTGAAGGCAGTGTGGGATCCCCACAGGGTTGGTCAGTGCAGGGCCTCACGAGCCTGAGTCTGTCCCACCACTCCCGGCCAGGAACCCTAACCCCACACTCAGGTTTCCCAGCAGTGTCAACCAACTGCTTCTCTTTAAGGACTCTTAGGTTAGGTTTTGTCAAAAAACCAGTAATTTTCTTGCTTAGAAGAATGTCTCTGAAGTAAAATCTACATAAAACAAGGTATTAATTTTCTTCCATTAAGAGTAGAAATCCTCAGATGAGACAGGCAAGATCCCATGGGGAGATGAAACAGACTTCTACTCAGGCCATTCTCCAACCTGGTAGAGAGATTTTGCACCCAGAAAAAGCAATTTCAGCTGTATGATACCCAAGGCAGCTTAGTTTTCTCCTAGAATCTGTTCTGCTGACCACTTGTGAAGTTTGGAGCAGACACCATCACTATTTTGGTTAATTTTCCAGCAGAATGTGAACATATCCTTTCTTCATCCTGGAAATGGAGGATCTGTCCTTATCAACAATCTACTGCAGTATTTTCCACATAAGGATGTCACTCCACAGATGACAACACTCTACAGTACACCTCTCAACATTTTTATCTCCAGATACCAAGACTGTGACACCAGTTCAGCGTACAATTGTAGAAAAGCAAGTGTAGAAGCCATAACAGACCCTCTAGGACATTCCTCCTGGGAAAGACACACCAGTAAGTCTGGTTTGTATCACTAACAAGATGATTAAAGCTGTAACAAAGAGTAAGATCACTTTGTTCATGGATAAACACAATGCATTGGATAAAATTGTCAAGGGCAATCCTGTTTTACCAGTTGAGGGAAATCCTGTTTTACCAATCCAGCCACACTTTCATGGAGATTCAGTAAGCATGAGGCTAATGGACTTGCAGAATACATTTTAAAAAGGCTTTTCATATTGTTCCATAACATTGTCAGAGAAACCAAGTTGCCAAGAGACACTAATCCAAGTTTATGGACCAACACTGCTGAAATTGTAGGAAATCACAAATTACAGAAGTCAGTAGTGGAGGTCCCTTGGATCCTTAAGTCATTAATTCTTAAAAATAAACAGAACATTTTTGGATGAAATAGGACAGAATGACACAGTAAGTATACCCTCTAAACTTGGGAAAGTGTATTAATACACAACTGAGAAGACATTTCCCTGCTTCCTTCCCAGGCATCAGGAGTTTTCATGACCCTTATAGCTGTGAAGAACTTGAGTTAACTGGCCACTTCTCCCTCCTTATATCTTCTCATAGTCGGTTGTTCAGATTTGGAGACTGCATTCTGTACATACCTTTCTGTTTCTCTTCAGGGAATTGCAGTTCCAGTGCTCTTCTATGTCTGGTCATATATGGCCCCCACATTGGACTCCTTCAACTAGGCCACTGATGTCAAAACTCAAGTAATCTTAGGTCCTTACCACTCATCAGCCAATATCCTCCTCACTGTCTCAGCTTCCTAGAGAAAAATCAATGTTATGAGAGTCACATTGATGTTTTGCCCACAAATAAGCCCTTTGAAGAGAAAAATGCTCGCTTCTAGCTAAACTGTGCAGGTTTCTGTTCAAGATTACTCACCTCCTCCCCAGACCTGACATGATTCCTTTGCCATTTCCTCAGTAGACTGCAATAACAGCTTCTTTATTATTAAACACAAATATCTCAAAAGTCAACACAAATAACAGGTAAAGAGCATCCAGCTCAGTAGGTTTCTCTTGTCCCACAAAAGTTTCTTCCTACTTGTCATTGATCTATCTGGATTTCTCATAAGCATTTCTCTTCATGTACCAATTCCCCCTTCATTCTCTGGAGATCTGAATTCCACACTTCTCATCCCACATCTTCTGGTAAATTCTGGGGGAGAATACAATGTGCATAACACCATCTGCATGTGTAACTGTTACAAACCACTATGAAATAGTCATACTTAAGTAATCAGAATTAAAAACTCGATTGAAACTGTGCTATCACAATCAGTAACACATTTAGATGAGAATTCACATTAAGTTCAATATGAAATATGGGTATCATAACAGTTGAGCTATGTCTAGATGTCTTTCAGGTTGATAAGTATCCACTTATTCAGAGACACAAATCCACACCCTTCATCCCTCCTAACAATGTAAGCCTAGGTTTCTTTTTGTTCAGAGTCTCATTATACCTATTTTTCTGTAAATAATTTTAGTCCTACAAATTCTCTGTGATTGCTATTTACACTGTGTTTCTGCACTTCAAAGTGACTGTGGAGGTCCATAAGTATTGCATGACAATGATGCTCATATCAAATGAGTTCAGTTTAAAATCTGAGGGTTTTTTTTTCTTTCGTTACTTCCAGCTCTACAAAGTCAAGCCAATGCCCACACTGTAATAACCAGAGCTGGTGTTTTCCAGGTTTGCTACACAGACATCCCAACCAAGGGTCTGGAGGACGTGTTTTAGGGCCATATTTGCTCCAGTGTGTACTTACATCCAGAGTTTGACTCCCAAAGTCATGTCCCCAGGAACCAACAACTCTGGCATTTAGACCCACTGAATACACACAGCTCAGATGCTTTTTTTTCTGTATCACTACTGGCAATAAAGGTGGTGTTACTTTTTTATCCATATCTTCAGGTTAGGTTCCACTCTCTTCACATGATGCTAATTTCCACCCCTACAAGGACATTTTTTCTCTTGGTGTAACTTCAGGGATGAACAAATGGCAATAGGGTTATGGAGGTGTTATTGAATTGTTACTGCTGGCAATAAAGTGCCAGTAGAGCAAAGCACAGTGTGATGGCCATATTCCAAACTGAGTTACCAGCTCTGACAGCTATGAGTACATATCTTTTTGCTGATAGAGTGATCACACTTGATTCAAAGGCCATGGAACACTGTGGGTTTGGAATGATACGTTACAGTTTTATAACCACTAATCAGAGGAGAAACGTGATTTGCTCTAACTTCTTTTGATGCAGACATCTGGATGATACAAGCTAATTGCTCCCAGAAAAATCTTACAAAAACTAAAGTTCTCATCCAAAGTTTTGCAATAACCATACATACCTACAGTAATTGTTTGAACTCCCTAAACTTTATTGTATGTGTAGTGCACCACTGTGGAAGCATAGTATACTTTACAGCCATTTGTTTCTCAGCACTGAAAATTTAAATAATGTTAACCTCCCTTTAGGTTTGATGTAAATTTAACTTGCTTATATAGCAAACTCCAATCTTTCCCTGGATAGATTCTGCATTCCTCTTCTGACTTGACCTTTCCAAATCTTCCCCATGACTACCAATCAAAAGACTCTAAACATCAGAAATTCTTTCAGATCTTGCTAGAAGATTAATCATTTGGTATTCCAAAATATTCAGTTGAGAGTTTTTTAGTTAGTTAATTTCCTCAAATCTCATTCAAATACTATCTAAGTAACAAAAATTGACAGAAATTATTAGTGGCAGTATCCTGCATTTGCCACTGAAAAGGATGTTAATACTTCCTCACCAAAGATACTCATTCCCTGAAGTGTACTTTTTGCTTCCTAAGCTACATCCAATAAGAGACTCCTATTCCTGGAAACCAATATATGACATTTAGAATCTGATTCCCCTCAGGCAGAATCCAGAACTCTTTGCTGTGTGTCTGGACTCTATGAGACACAGAGAATCACAATACTACAAAATGAGACTCAGGGCAACAGCTGTGCTTAGCAGAAAGCTGACAGGAGAATTTATGCTCAGAGTGCAGCCACCTAGGTGTTGTATTGAAAAAAAAAAAAGGAAAACTCTGAATTCATCTTTAAAAGAGTTTAAAACACCTCTGCTGTGGCTCCTTACACAGGCCAGTTTCTTTGCAGGAATACTTTTCAGGAGATCCAAAGATAATCCAAATATAAGAGCAGACAGGCTTAAGAAAGAGCTGTCAAGTTATATCCAGCAGCTCTCCCAAAGCACACTGGCAATTAGCACAGACACACTCCAAACAACCTGCCAAATTCAAGCCTTGCCATAGCTAAGGATATGGGATGAAGGTGCATGTGTATGTTTGCAGAGGGTGTTCATGCTGATCTTAAGTCCCTGTTCCTTCACCTGTTGTCTGATGGAAGGTAGAAAGGTGATTGGATAAGAAATAATCAAAAAGGGGCTCTGGGATTTGCTGTTCTAACATGATGCACCCACTCACACAGAAGCACACAGTCCCAAGTGGTCACCATTCCCACAAGTGTAGTTCTCCTTTCTATTGCACTGGAAATACATAAGGGAAGGCTCTGAATTTAAGCAGAGGGAGGCAGGTCTTTAACAGCAGGGTCATGTAGGTGCTTGTCCCCCAGATGCTGCACTTTTCCCCAGAAAGTTATTTTATTTTTAATTCCCTTGTATATCAAAGATTCATCATATAATCATTTATATAATAATTTCTCCTTGGAAAGTACCTGCAGGGTTGTTCAAGATGAAAGACACTTAAGAAAAACCTCAATTATCATTGTGATATTGGGATTTATCATTTTGTAAAGTGTATAACTAACAGTCTTAGTAGCTTTTCCTAACTTTATGTTTGCACTCCCAGTAATTGATGTCTCTTGGGATTCTTCACCACCAGATGGGTGACCATATGGATAGGGACACTTGTTTATAAACCCGGTTATTTATGCACCTACAAGGTTACCTAGGGAAAATAAACTTCCCCAAAATTTTATTAGGAAGAGAGACATAGAAGTACTGTCATCCCATAGTGGTAGAAATTATCTTTTTCTTGTCCCTTTTCAATAAAAGTTAGAGAAAAAGCTCAGGTTTTGGTTGGGTTTGTTGTTTTTTGGGTTTTTTTTTAATAACTTCTTAAAGAAAGTGAAGATTTAAATCAGTAGTAAGATAAAGTTATCTGTGCAACTGGATCACTTTTTCTTTTTCAAAGAAAGAGCAGAGAATGGTAAAAGGGAAAAAAAATGTGCCTTGAAAGAGGACTGACTCTAATAAAGAATAGTGTATTTGACTATTGGAGAGTGCACCAAAAATACCGGCTGGAAAATCAGCAAAGGAAACCTGCATTTTAAATCCCAAGAAGGACAAGGAGTCCCGATTTTGATCTATAACATTTGCAAATGTTTAGAAAAAGTCTAGTTAACAGCTATCTGCATTCACACCAGTGTAATTGAGATCAGACCTTGGCCTGGAAACTGTAGTAAAACTAATAATGTTAGAATAACTCTTTAGGCTAAGGATAATTTATATTACTTAATTTGCCATTTACCTAAAGCCATTTAATCCAGAAAAAAATTAATTTGCTGTTAAAAGACCTTTTATATCCCATTGACTTTAGTGGACATTGGATAAACCTTTATGAATTCACAGCAATTTTCAAAAGGGGAATGAAGATAGCCAGGTCCAACATTGGTGAATTGAGGCAGTACAAGCACTGAAACAGGCTACCCAGGGCAGTGCTGGGGTCACCATCCCTGGAGATATTTAACAGATATGTAGACGTGGCACCTGGGGACATGTTTTAGTGGTGGACTTGGCAGGGCCGGGTTAATGGCTGGAATTGATGATCTTTAGGGTCTTTTCCAACCTACACAATTCTAAGTGAGGAATTATACCAAATAATTTTTATATAATTCCTGTAAGTCAACAAAAGAGTTTTTTCTAACATGAAGTTAATAATTTCATTACTAACACATACAACAAATGCCATTTCATGAGACCTTACACAGAAAAGAAATGCAACTGCTTTGCACCGCTGTGTGTGACATCAAGTCTGTATGGATACACCAGACGAGTAAACATTGCAAAACCATCAACCCAAGTAACAAAATATCTGCTCATATTTTTTCTGTAAGCATTAAACATAGTCTGATGCCACTGTTGGACAGAAGGACTGAAACATGGCAAAGTTGTATAAGCAATAAAAGACGGAGTTATCCCTACCTATTCCTAGGAGGACTGCTGTGTTCATCCCTAGGCATCATTGTCCAACCACAAAGGCCTCAACCAGTTTCTCTTAGCCCCTGATCTTCCAGGCTGAGAACCCCACTGGACCCTTCTACGACACTGTCTTCCCAGTTCATGGACAAAAGGAAGAAAGAGTATCTGTGTCGCACTGGGACATGAAGTCAAATGCAAGCATGGCCTGAAAGTGAATACAGAAGCTGGGAAACACAACTCAGATTGTCAAGGTTATTGTTTTGTTTTGGGTTTTGCTTTTTTTTTTCAGATATAGCTCAAGAAACTGCTTGATTTTTGTTTAGCCTCTACAGCCACTTAAAAGAGAGGTTACAGCAAAGCTGAGCTTACATTTTCAGATTGTTGGTTTCAGCAACATAGCACTGCAGGGAGTTTTCATGAAGCAGCTCACCTTCAAAGCCCAGTGTGCAGGAATGCCTTATTTTCCTTTGAAGTTCTGGAAGGAAAAAAAACTAGATGGTATGAAACAGGGGAATTATTCCCCTGTTCTGTGACTCTCCACTTAATTTGTCTGAAATTCTGCCTTATTTTGATATCAGCCGAGTTAACTCAGCTGTGAGGTTAAATTTAGGTAGGAGGTTTGCATTGGCACTTCTTCCCTATAATCCCCCAGCAGTGCTCACAGCAAACGCAGCAGCAGGCTGGGTACCCAAGTACTGATTTCTCATAACTACCTAAAGGATCCACTCTTCCAATGACAGAGAGCACAGAAAGTGTTTTCTGAGGTCAAAGGTTTCTTCCTGTTTACCTAATAGCCACATTAATGTGCCTTTTATGTAGAATTTACTGCTATGTCTATACAGTACTTTAAACAGTGCCAGGAAACATTCCCACACACGGATATTCAATTCTCTGTATGCACTGTTAAATCATTCAGATGGTCCCTGGTGCTGTTTTGGTCCATGCTAACCAGCAGTCCCCTAAACATTTTGGGGAGTCAGCACAGGGTAGGGATCACTCCTAAGAGAAATTTTGGATGTCGCCACCCTGGTCTGGAAGCCACGGTTTCAGCAGTGTGTACACCAGCCAATAGTTTCAGGGCAGATGATGGTCTTGGTTACTCTTGACTTGTTAGTACAGTAGTAGTTTGTGATTTTCTTGTATGAAAATGTACATGTCAAGAAAGAGATGCTTAGGAAAGGGTGAAATTTATAGCCATCATAGACCATAAAAATTGCATTCCTGTTGTAGTAGGCAGCAATGCATGTTATTAAGGCAGTTTATGAAAATAATGGATATAGGAGATGGAGAAAATTCCAGACAAGACAGATCCAAGAGGTAAAATATACTGTGAGGGTAATTGAGCACTGGCACAGGTTGCTCAGTGAGGTTGTGCAGTCTCCATCCTTGGAGATATTCAAAATCAATCTGGGCGAGGTCCTTGGGCAACCGACTCGAGGTGGCCCTGCTTGACCTACAGAGGTCCCTTCCAGCCTCAATCATTCAGTGATTCTGATGAAGAAAAAATAAGTTTAATTTCCTCTAAGAGTGTCAAAAGCTACAAAGAAGATGAAGGAAAATGTCCTGGACTGTTTGGAACAGGATTGATTGTCTTACTGTGACTGCATAAGGCTTAGGCAGCAGAGAGTTTGACCCGTGGAAATACTTTGCTCCTGTATATGCTCCTATACTGTAGTTTGCAGGAAAGTGGGAAAGAGACTGGTGAACAGGTGAGCTAAGAGAGTGGAACAAAGACTTAAAAACATCTTTGCCACTTTTTCCTTGTACTGATAGAACATCAAACCCTAGTATTGACTCAGCTGGAATGTGACTTTTTCCGTTGAAGGCAGAATGTGTTACATTACAAAAGGTAATGAATTGTCCAGCTTCTGCATGGAATAGGAAAAGCACAGGGAGTAAAAAATACCAAAACTTCTTTGTCATGAATTGACAAGCATGTTATTAAAGCTATTTATTCTCCAAATATGCCTCCAGAAGTAAGCTGTCATCCTGTCATCTGAAAGGACTGCAGAGGCCAAGAAGTAGGGTGGACACCTGACCACTAGAAACAGGGCTGAGATCACTGCACTCACTTTCAAACACGGGTCACAGGATAAAAGGGCTCATATCCCATAATTCATGAGGCTTATAAAGTCAGAAATATGGCACATCTGCAGTCCTATTTACTGAATATACTTGAGTGTTTAAGTACCAATAAATCAACTTTGAGGTAAAATCTGCAAGGGAAACATTTCAGATTTGTCCTTAATATTTCAGAGCTTGAAGAGCTTATTGGCCCCTTACCTCTCACTTCTCAGAGGGCTGAGAGTTTGAAAGACATGTCTAAATCCCCTCCTTCTCATATCAACTGTACCACGTTATTGTCTCTAAATAACCTGCATTTTGGACCAGGTACATCAAATGCTTTTTGACAACTAAGTAGAAAGATTTTGACCTTGGACAATGGAGCAAATGAAGGTGCCAGGGAGAGCAACAGCTTATTAAATGACAGGTGTCAGAGGAATTCAAGCCAGGTCAGGGTGGAGAGGGGGAAAGCTGTTGCCAAGTGAAACAGAAGTGGAAGGAGTAAATGGTGCTCAGCTCAGCCAGTACCTACCACTGAAGCACCTCAGGTAAAGCAGGTTTCTCCTCCTGGCTTTGAACTCACTGTGCACGCCCAGAATTGCCCTGGTTAATCACACAGGTTCCTAATGCTTGCTTTCCACCTGGGCCATGACAGGGTAAAAAGAGTAAATAAAGTAGGTCCACAGTGCCTTGATGAGCCCATCTGATCTGTTCAGAGTCACATGAATCAGCATACCAACCACTGTCTGGAAGCTGCAGATTATGTTTATGTTTTCAGAGATATCTGATGGCACTACCAACATCTTTATACAGTGTATCACTTGATAGATTCCTCTTAGGCAGCAGACTGCACTAGCTGGGTTAGAGGATTTCTGTCCCTATTGATGGCAGGGATGGTGTTTGAACAGAGAAGAGCAGCTTCTTTGAAACCATCGTGGCTGAGAAAGACCTTGGAGCAGGGTCTCATTTTGTGGGTAAGAGCTTCTAACCATTTCTCTTGAAGGCAAAGCAGTGACACTGCCACTGCTTTTCCTGCCTCTTTAAAAAGACAAGAGTGAATCATCATCACATGAGCTCTTTGAGAGAATGATTGTGGGGGCTTTCCCTAAAGAGAAGACTTTGGGCTCTAGCTTCCAAACAGCTAGTTGAAACCCTCTGAAAGACCTTTGTTGAGACTTCTTATCTCTGGAAGATAGCCAAAGTTGAAAATGCCTAGCAGATTCAACAGACTGCACAGACAGAGGCAAATCTGAGCTCTGAAATGATCGAGCTACTAAGAGCTCATGGCCATTAGGAGTGACCTACCTATGGCTATATGCTCTCATTGCATCTTACACCCATGGAAGACCTTGCACCTCACGAATTCAGGAGAAAACTGTTCAGTTGTCCTTCTTAGAGCCGTTTTCTTTTAGCATAAGAGAGGGAACAAAGAGAGAGGAGGAGGAAGAGGAGGAAGAAAAGTGTACCTCTGGCCCAGTTTAGCTTTTTCATGAAACCTCATCCTCTGAGTGCACAATCTTAACTTGTTTTCTCTGCCTAAACCTTCCTTTGCATCACAAGGAGAGTCAAACCTCTGACATCTGGATGCAACCCCAGGCACCAGAAAACTCCACTTGTAAGTACTTAAGTTGTACACTGAATTAATTCAGTAAGAGTCAAAAGGCTACTGTGCAAAAAGTCTCAATGCCCAATAACCACAGGTCAAGCCACAGTGAACAGATCTGAGCTCTGCTGCACTTTACTAATGACCCTCTGGCGGAGTTAAATTTTCTTCTTCATTGCTCAGAGATGGTGAGTAACACAGAGAAAGTGATATAACTTGGCATGTGGAAAACACTTTGGGAATGCCCCAAGAAATGGGTATTTTGTTGCATAAGTGAAAATTGTTTGCATCATCATTTTAAAAATAGGCCTTTGTGTAAATCTGCAAAAAACAAATTGGTGACTGACCTCATGAAAACAGATGTTACAAAAAGATAATTTAACACTTTAGTAACTTATTTATAATTTTTTGTCTTGTTATTAATAATGTTTTGACCATTATTAATTCAGCATCTTACCTTTTTTGTGCCATTAGGATTAAGTCAGACTGGAATTCCATTTTCAAAAAATATATTAAATGGTAGTTGTTGGTCTCAGGCAATTCCTAATGGAAAAGAGGTGCTTGTCTGTGCCCTCACAAGTTCCCAAACTAATGGAATGATTGGAGAGCTGAATGGGAAAAAGAAGTAGTAAGTGAAAATGGAAGAGAGGATTTTGAAAACATATTATTTCAGCATTAGTCATAAATATGCATAATTTAGAGCTAATCAATAGCGGTAATTACAATCCCTTACTGATCTATCCATTATCAGATAGCAATATTATATAAATATCCATGTTATTGGAATGGATTACCATTATTATTCACAGTAGTGAATAGTTTTTATAGTGACATAATGGTCAAAATCCTTTTCATCCATGTGTGGCATATTAAAATTTTAGTTTTGGTACAACGAGATCCATCCATCTTAGCATAATTCAGATCCTGCTGAATTTTCTGATTGCTTACTCCTAAAGAATTATTGCTGCTAAACTGCCATTTTCTCTCCTCTAGTCACAATCTACATTCAGAATAGCAGGACAGGCACTGGGAGGTGCCAAGCATTTATAATTTGTCTTCAGTGAAAGTTACAGATGCTTGATACTTTTCAGGTCATGAACCACCGTCTGTTTCTTCAGCTCCTGAAACACTGATGCTGTCCATTGTAATTTGAGTTCACTTTTAAATCATGGACTTGATTGTCAATTGCTGGAGTTAATGGCTGTCTTGCCATTCATCCCACATGGGCAAGAGAGAGCTACATGCAAAGAATAACAGAGACTTATTTCTCATGATTGCATAGAATATTCTGTGAGGGAACTAAACTGGGTTTATAGAACAGATTTTATGCACAAGTCATAAAAGTAATATGCAAATAGCATGGGGCTACGCTTCATGTCCAGCTCCCAGTGCCTCAGAGAAACTCTTGTGGTAAATCTGTTAGATTTTGCTCCAAGTTCAAGGCTCCAGGTAATCAATAAAGTATTTTTATCAATAAAAAAGAAGAAAACAATTCTGTAAATAATTGTCACAGCACCAAGCCTGAGAGAGTTCAAGAAGCATTTGGAGGATACTCTCAGGCACATAGTGTGACACTTGAGGATGATCCTGTGCAGGTCAAGGAGTTTAACTCAATGATCCTTGTGAATCATATTCTGTGATTTAGTTTAATTATTCAGTAAATCTGGCCATAAAAAATATCAAATTTGGCATTTATAATTGATACTTAAGTGATAAAGCTTCAGTAAGAACTGGCATACAAATCAGATTAAAATCTGAAAAGAGATAAATACATAAAGAAATTATTCCAATGTTCACATATAGCAATGTGTTTCTGTGCCTAGAGATTACATGTGTTTTGGAGAGGGTCGCATGAATTTCATATATTCGCCTCTGGGGTTTATAGTATTTCTGAGAAGTATTTTCTAGGCAAAAATGCAGAGTTGCACTGACGTTTCAGCAAGTGTAAGACCTGCTGCACCAATGTTTTCCAGATGATCTATGTTTGCACAATAATTCTGACATTTCCCAAATGGGCTAACCATCCAAAGAGTGGAGGCTGTGAGTCCTCTTCTGACTGAAGGGGCACTGAAGGCATTGCAGTTGCATAGAATCGCACAAAATCTTCTAACTCCACTTAAACTGAAGTTGCAGTTAGAAAAAAGATGTAACTGAGAAAACATTGACATATGGCAGCCATAAACCACTGGGCTCTGCAAAGCAAAGATACAAAGCAGAAGAAAGTGAAATTAAATGTCTTGCAAGATGTTACAAATGAAAAATAGTTCCATTAAAAGTTGAACATTAAAGAAATCTCAGTACTGGGGTGACAATGACAGTGTACCACTGTCAAGACCACTACAAGTTCACAGCTCTCTATTTATTGCATTTTTGGAAGGATTTTGATCTTGAGAGATCTTCATCACTTATAAATGAACCAGTCATTAGTAGTCTTTTATGTATCTCCAGAGAGCTATCACAGCTCTCATTAACTGCTATATCTAAACAACTGAAATCTCCTGTTGCAGTGGCATGTGTTTTCAAGTTTGAATCCTTACCCATGTCCTATCTCACAGAAGCAGAAAAAATTAGGGTAAACCAAAAATCTTTCAGCACTGCCTCAGTTAGTATACAAGATATATTGAACTTAAGCATTCAGTTTCAAAGATGTCTTCAAGAAAATAAGGCAAAAGTAAAGGACTGCCAGAAAATTTTTCTTATGAACTGACAGAACAAGGGTTTTTTCTACCAGTTGCTAGTGAGCTAATTTATATCAGTCATTTGCTAGCTGTGAATGTGATCATTTAGGTCAGAAAAGAAACCAGTAATAAGAAGGTTTTATGCAAAATCAGGTTGGACAACCATGGAATGCTATCAAGAAAAGCAGCTGTGTTGCTTGTTCACTTTTTGCCATGGCTTTCCAGAGGAAAAAAGAGAAAAAAAATCTAGAAATTAGTTGTCACCTAATTCTCAGCTTCCACACCACCCTTTGTATGGTTCTTTGTCTAAGAATGTGTAAAAACACTTCAGGTACTTAAATGAAATTATTTTGCTTCTCTCAGTCTTACAATTACCCTTTATTTTAGTTAGAAATTTAAAACATATCCATACTGGATTAGAGAGCAGGTCCAGCTTGCTGAGTCCTGTCTGCAATAAAGGCAAATAGTTGCTGTTTACAGAAAGGTATAAAATCAGACTAGGGATCCAACGGTGTTTTCCCTCATCCACCTTCCCAGTTTCCAGCAAAAATGTCATGGGTTGCTTTGTACTCATCTTTTCACCCAGTTTCTTCCCTTCCTGCTAACTTGAAGGATTTTATGAAGCACTAAAACTACACAATCACTGTCCTCTTTTATGGGCACAGACAACATTTCCCCCCAACCCCCCTCTTTTATTACATTTATAGCCTTTGCCTGCCAAGATACTTTTATGGCGGTGGGAATGATTCTCTCACTCTTGATAAAGTCTGGAGTATCCCTTGGTGCTCCATATAACTTGTCACAATACTCCCAACAACAGCTTGTCGTGTGCTCCTGAGCAAGTGACGCTTGTGCCAACTCCCCTGATGGGCTCCCTGATATTGGTAGAGAATATTCTCCTTTACAGCCCCTCCCACACAGGGCTGTGCACCAGTTCTTTCCAACTGCTGCTCTTGGGCTTCTTCACTTGTCTTAACTCCCAGGATTTTGCCTTTGGAGACAATGAAAATTTATACCTTTGCTTTGCACAGTAACTACACAAACAACTTAAAGAAAAGTATTTCATTTGCTGCCTCACATTTCTGTTGAGAATGCTTTGTGTGTTCTTGTGCCGGGTATATCCCCAGCACCTTTTTTTTAATGTAACTGGAAACAAGGCATGTTTACCTCAAAATACCTTGTACAGAGCAGCCTGCATTGTTACAAACTCTTGGTTTTCCATTCAGCTTAGCCTTGTTGCCGGGTTCATCTGCATTTCCAGCTCACAGAAGATTACGAGCCTACCTTCTGTACTGAAGTGTGTGACTTAAAGGCAATAAAAGACCAAGCAACAGTATAAAATTGGTTCTTAAGAGATCTAAACGGGAAAGAATTATTGAAGATACTGTTAGGGTCCCTTGCTGAATCATCAAACTATTTTGCAGTGGTAATTGAGACAGCATATAAATACTGCATAGATATCTCTTCAGGCCCTCTTCAAAGAGCAATTGTATTCCATTAAAGTGCTTTTCTTGTACAGGTTAATCTCTCAGAATAAAAGTGGAAAATACAGCAACAAAACAAGATGATATTTTCACTACTCAATAAACTTCTCTTCCCTTTTCTGTAAATAAATAATTCCCAGAGGCACCCTCTCCAGGGCTTCTGAAAACTCAAAAGGGCAAGGGAAGGAATTAAAAAATATCACAGCCTGCTCCTACACATTCACAGTGTTTATTAAAACAAACAAACAAACCAGCATGTCAAAGTCTATCCTGCTTTATACTGCATTTACATGGTATGCAAGTTATATCAGATTTGGACCCAGTCTGCCTGTAGAAGCACAGGTCTTGTGCCCCCATGTATTGACATAAAGGTCAGAACAACCTCCCCATTGATATGAAGTAGGGAAGCTGGGTTTCTTTTGAAAATGAGAATGGCAAATCAGGCTTGATGATCAAGACAAATCCTAAGTGTGAAGAAGGAGAAAAACATTATCACCTCTTGTAATTTCTTGTGTATTCCTCACTTTCTTTTTTTCTTGTCCTGTAATTTTTTTTCAGCACCAGAACTATATCTACAGCAGCTGAACAGCACCTGATTTATTTTTGGATACTAAGACAGTGTAACTACCAGTGACAAAAATACATTCTCATTGCAGCTGCACACATAGAAAAGTATTTCAACACAGAGTTGGATTGATTTCACATTATATGTTAAGAAATAAAAACTTCTCTCTGAAGGAAAGTGAAATCCTGCAGTATAATGGCTGGATTCCAGTACCAGGGTACTTGGATAAATTGATTTTATTTATAATTTATCTAATTATACTATCTGTCATTCCGTTTTGACACCTTTGTCTTTCTCTTCCTCTTCTAAACTGGTGTATGATGGTATTGCATATATTGCCAAACAATATGCAGTTTCTTGCCCAAAAATTTCTTCATAGGCCTTGCATTTCCTCTCAAAAACAGTGTTCAAAGGAGTTCATAAAATGCTTTGGGATCTTTGAGGGATGAGAGAAACTATATAAATCTTAGTTATTACTATTAAAAGAGCATTGAGTGAGTTGTCTAGAGGCAACTCCAATATGTGATTTGGATCTTTATTGATAAATCATAGAAACCTGCATTACTGATCTTCTTTACTGTATGTGAAACAACTGTTGGATGACACCTTGTATTTCACCAGTTGCCTTCCTGCAATTTCTCAAAGAAAGTAACACAATATATGGTCCACCTGCTATGAGAACATCTGAAATACCACAGACAGTAAAAAGCCTTTGAGTAAAGTTCTTCCAGAGAATCTTTTGTCAATATGCTTTATAGCATATACATATACCTTACGTATATACTCCCTTACATATATATTCCATGTAACATATACTTAACATATACCTTACTCAGTTTTCAGACAGTATCTCTAGCTTTCCATGGAAAAGAACTATGCTTGTATCACTATTCATTTTTATTAAGTGCATGAGAATTTGATGAGAATATTATTTTTAAATATTCTTTTTCCTTTTGTTTAGGCTTTCGGGTACTTTTTTAAATTTTTGTTTAGGTCTCCACAAAAGATCAAACAGCCCATTGTTAGCTCATAGCTATCCAGAAAAAATTTATCTCCTGCAAGAGTCCTAACAAAGGTCTAATCTTGTATCCTTCACCTATGTAAATAAATCGTCAGATGTTAGTGGAACTAATTACAAGAGCATTGCTTTCTGCTTTCATCAGGACTTCAAGGCCTGATTGAAGCATGGTCGATATACATCACTGTCTTCCAATAACATTTTTATTCCAGGTGTTGATTTAAAAAGTAATGTCCTCTTTGAAGAGTGTGAAAGAACTTTATAAGAATTAATTCCTGTTGTGACCTGGAAGAGGGCTACAGCCATCCTACAGGCAGGTCAGTTGAGTTGCAGCAAGGCTTGGTGGTTCATCTGATACATCCTCATCATCCACATTTTCCATAACCCACATAATTCTCATCATTAAATTCTGCTCGATTCCCTACAAGCACTTTGTGCCTTTGATTTATACTCAATTCCTTTAGACCCACAAAGCAGACACTAATTGTACTGTATGTACACAGTGGAATGGGACCTTAAGGGATAGGTTTTTAGTAACTCTGATGACACCTTTCTAGTTAGTGCAGTGTAGCAGGATCCTATTTAAGATTGCTTTGTTTAATTATTTAAGAGCCATTATGGTAACTGGATATACTCTAAGTGTAATTTATTAACTCATACACTTGAATTATCCAAGTCTCTACATCCACTTCACAGAATTACAGAGGAACTAGAATAAGATAATGGTATTGAAATGCTATGGAATATTCCCTCTGCTGAGAAGTAGAGAAGCTCTCTTATCTCTCATACCAAAGGGGTTCATAAGCTTTTTCAAACTATGCACTACAAGAATAATTTTATACTAGCAGCAGATGTTTATATAGACAGTATTAAGAAAATGTGTGCATTTTTTATACAAGTACATGTCTCCATATGTGTAAGTAAATACCTACACATATAATGCATACATAGATAAGTCTTCAATGTAGTATTGAATTCGCTTCCCTCTTTTTGTGTAAGAAATGATACTGCATCTGTTTTCCCTCTCTCTTTGCTCTTCTGAAGATGCTTCTTTACGCTCTGATCCCTGCCTTTTTCTGTTGCTGTGTTTTCTTGTTGTCTCTAAGCTGGGTTGCCTTGTTAAATGTTTCCTTTCTCACTGCAGGTACTGCCCATTCCCCTGGATCCCTCTCCACCATTATCCTCTGCGCACAATGCCTGTCTGCCTCATGCCTGTCTGCACCGGACATTTTTTCCTCCAGAAAATGACAGCTCTGGGATCAGCACCTTGAGAGTGTTCCGATATAGTGTCTGCTCTTGCCATCAGCAGCTGGATTCTCTTCTGGCCATGTGGGCACTTTTGCACAGAGCTGTCATTTGCAAAAAGAATACAGGCACATGGAGCAGCAGATAAAGAAAATAACATCCAGACTAAATCATGTGAGCAAACAGCCCCCTGAAAGCCATAGCAAGCACTCACACACCATCTCAGTGTCATAAATTAATTTGGAACTGTTTAGAAAGAAAAACTTTCAGCACTCAAGATTCTTACTTACAGCAGTCTCTTCAACAGAATATTGCTTCAGTAACAGCATGTATCTTTCTTAACCCAAGATGCTTCCCATAGTTCTGCTGTGCTCCAGACAACATGTCATAAACACCAGGAATGTGCAGCAGAGCCATTATCAGCCCCGGATTCTGGGCTGCAGCATCCCTGCTGTTCAAATATACTGGCACAGGACAGAAAACTGATAACAGTAATTCTACAGAGCTTTTGAGCCAGGAGAAGAGGGTTGCAGACAATTACTGCCTTGGAGGCTCAGATGTTCTAAAGTAAAAAGGGGGGGAAACTCATAATTTACCTGTACTGACCACTTCTGCAATAAAAAAAGTAATTTCCTCTAAATTAAGATCTTGCCAAAACTGAAAAGTTAGACAGGTAGGCCCGAGAAAGATTATTAGCAGATATAGAATGCTTTCCTATGTAATCACAAATGCATAACATCCTTCTTACACTTAACCTTTATGTGCTACCAAAGAACAGTATCAAGATTGTCCTTCCAGCGCACATCTGTAACTGAAAGCTTTTAATATCCTCCTTCCATCTTGCTCAAAGCCAAGATATCAGGAACACAGAAAGATTTAACCACTTATTAAACAGCGCTATTATGTCAAGCAATATGTTCTTTTCTGCAGGGCACTAGTGAATTGAATGTGCAAGAGAGACAAAGTGTCTAACAAACAAAAAGCTGCTGCATGACAAGGATTGCCTCTGCTCTCACAAGGAACTCGACTAGCAAGGAAATCTCCTTGTGGAGTACAAACGCGAGCAAACCTATGACAGCAAATGAGGCAATGGGAAACCACAGAAATAAAGATGTAGAAAGAGACTGGTGGACATGAAAGTTGGGTTTTTTGAGGTAAATATTGCTTCAATAGTACATAAAAACTTCACAGAATCATAGAATTATTGAATGGTTTGGGTTAGAAGGGACCTTAAAGATCATCTAATTCCAACCCCTCTGTCATAGGCCGGGATGCCACCCACTATATCAGATTGCTTAGAGCCCCATCCAGGCTGGCTTGTTGGATTCAATTTGGGGTCTAATTGCTTGGATTACCTGGCTTAGGACGAACTTGACTCTCTCTTCCTCTTTTTCAGCCATGTGGACTTGGAAAAACCAGGTTTAATTGTCATATTTCACACAACCATTGCCCAAACACGGTGCACGCCGAGTACAGAACACAGGTGAAAATCAGACCCTGAGGCAGGAACTCATATCAGAGAATTATAGAATATCCTGAGTTGGAAGAGACCCACAAGGATCATTTGATTCCAACTCCTGGGCCTGCACAGGACCACCCCAATAGTCTCACCATGTGCCTGCGAGTATTGTCCAAACACTTCTTGAACTCTGTCAGGCTTGGTGCTGTGACCACTGCCCTTGGGAGCCTGTTCCATTGCTCAACCACCCTCTGGGGGAAAAACCTTTTCCTAATATCCAGCCTAAATCTTCCCTGACACAACTTCAGGACATTCCTGGGTCCTATCACTGGTCACCTGCCCCTCCACTGGTCCTCACAAGGAAGTTGTAGACCGAGGTCTCCCCTCAGCCTCCTCCTGGCTGAACAGACCAAGTGACTTCAGTCACTGCTTGTATGGCTTCCCCTCAAGGCCCTGCACTGTCTTTGTACACCTCCTTTGGACACTCTCTGATAGCTTTATGTCCTTAATCCATTTAAGAACACAAAATAAATATTATTATAGAACAATAGGTATTTAACACCATGGCAAAGCTGCCACTGGGGACAGTTCCAGTGAAAGAAAACGCAACAAATAGTTCTCCCATGGCAGTATTAACACACCTTTATCGCACAGTATAGATGCATGCACCCCTATTGACATAGAGGTCAGAATGACCCTGTATCCAGTTGAACTACCCCACAGCTTCAGCAAATTGACATCTGCACTCTCTGTGAGGCCAAAACACTGCAAACGGTTCAGAATTCCTACATTCCTATGTCTGTGACTCTCATCTGCCTCTGAAACTGCTGCTGATACAGATTCACACTACCTCACATTTGTTTCCTGTCTTTAAAGGTAAGTCTAAATCCATAATTACCAGTTGATGTCATGAGTCAAAGGGGCAAAAGCCACCAGCAATTTGGGGCTCTTCAGTTTCTGAAACCCAACGTGAGACATGCTGACCAACCTACATCTCTACTCACCTCTGCAATTCTTTTTTTTTTTTTTTTCTGGACAGAATTCCACTCAGAAAAAGAAGATGCAGTCAAGAATGTATGGATACATGACAGTCATGTATTTTAGACTTCCCTGCTTAAAATGGTTACTTAAAATCGGTAACTATTTAAAAAGAAAATGTTGCCTGTAACTTTTGCAGGGCCTGGAGTGTCCAAGCAGCTACTTTCCCATGGTCATATAAGACCCTAAGTACAGTACTAAGGTGAGGAAAAAAAACCCCAAACCCCACAAAGCAACCCCAAAACTGAATACACTGTCATTTCAACAGAAAACTAAAATATTAACATAAAAAATGTATTATTATAAAAAGTAAGAAAGAAGTCTCATTTCATCTTCAAAAAAGGGGAATTGTTGTACAGTCAGTAAAACAGACTTAATTAGGCTTTGTAATTCACATATAGTGGAATAAAATATAAGGAAAAAAAGGCATATCTACCTCAACTCATTTTACACCATTGTTTGAATGCATACAGCTTGCCTCCATAGCCTTTCTTTTCACAGCAACTTTCTGTGAGTCATCTCTCCCAGGGCTGAGGCATCCAGTAGGCTTTGTGCAGACAAGTCAAGTGGATC
The DNA here is from genome assembly GCF_001604755.1 of Lepidothrix coronata. Classification (NCBI taxonomy): domain Eukaryota; kingdom Metazoa; phylum Chordata; class Aves; order Passeriformes; family Pipridae; genus Lepidothrix; species Lepidothrix coronata. The sequence goes on along the minus strand of NW_016690247.1, from coordinate 2,848,590 downwards.
TGTGTGTTCTTGGAAAGTCATAACATAAAAACTGAATGCATATAATTAAGTTGAAGGATACAGACTCATTATATCATTTCTGCAAAACGGTGAGAAGTTGCCAGCAATCAGATTGCTCAGGATGATGCAAAAGAATTGCTCTGGACCTAAATTTGACTTAAGGATCTTCCTAAAAAATCTTTCCATGGAAGAATAAGAATAAAACAGTGTGCTGGGGTTTTCAGTCAGAGTCTCAATTACTGCAGTTGTAGTAGAATAATCATATAAAAAAGTCAGAAAAAAGCATCCTGCACATGCAGATATGGATGTGGCTACATCTTATCGTACACAAAAAAAGGAGCGTGCTTGTGCACATTTAGCATTCAAAATACAAAAGAAACAAAATGATTTATTTCAGCCAAAAAACAGCTGTAAAATTTAAAGGCATCAGGAATGAATGAGAGAGGAAGCCACCGGGAGGCACTATTGCCACTTAGCAAAAGCACGATCAAAGCCTCTCCTGCTGCAGCAGGTCTTTGACCATCAGCAAAACAGCCTTGTGTGCAGGTCAACTTATGAGCCAGGTACAGAAAATATAGGTATTTAGAGGCTGGTGCGTTTTTACCTACCTTGAATAGTGCTGAAAGTGTTTGCAGTAAGAGTGATGTGCGAGTTTTCCTAGTTACCAGAGACTGAAGTGGTTGTGGTTTGATTTTTTTATTTTGCTTTGTTTTATTATAAGGCATCATCTAACTTTATCCTGAGCAATCATGGTGTAATAAGCAAGAGGGCTATAACGAACAAACCAAAATTTTAATGGATTATGAAAGACCTTCTTCGTAAATTAAAAATTAAGGAATGTCTACATAATGAAAGCTTACATTTCGAAACTGCAAATTGTTATGAAAAAGAGAAAACTGAAAGTGATGATAATATGAATTTCATTGCAGTTGAAAAAACCCTTAATATTTTGTTTTATTAATCATCTACTCTATCAACCCTTTTGATTATGATCTCACAAGAAAAAAAACAAAGCTATGTGCAGCAGAGATGAAAAATGAGAAACCACAGAAGCCTGAGGCATCCTGTTCTTATACTGCCTCTCATCAGAATAAAAGTTCGCAAAATGCAACTTCTTTTTTCTTCCAGGTGCAACTAAGTAAAACCTTATTTTCATGTAATTAATAATTCTTTGGCATTTAAAGAATATGGTATGTCTTTTTCAATTCTGCATTCTAGGATTCTGAAGGAACTTCATAAAAAGCTTTGACTTTCACTTATATGTATCACAGTCAGTGAAGGGCTTACTTAGTATTCTGGTCTTATGCATTTACCATAATTTTAAAAGTTGCCATAATCTGGAAAAATAAAACATTATTTAGGACTTTTCTTATTTTATAATGAAAATAGCATGGGGAAAACGCCTTTTAAAATGCTTTATGATCTCTCTTGATCCATATGGACAAGAGTTTAATTCCTGAAGCTGATTCCTTTTCTGCTGTTACACATAACACTTCTTTTTCACTTGAAGATAGAAACACACATACCTTTAATTATTGACAAATGTGATATCATCTGCCTTGACTGCCCAACACTTAACCCAGAAAGATCTGCTTATAGCATAAAGTATAGAAATACTCACATGCAAAAACCCAAAGTGAACAATTTTAAGGCACATTATACCTTGAATTATTGATTTCACCTCACACAATACATTGACACGAACACAGTAGAGATCTCGTTTGAAACTCCTCCTTAGTGTAGCGGTTTAATGTTAAAGTGAGTCTAGCAGGTTAATCCATGGGAATATCAGATGTCGACTGGCATATCCGCCTGTGCCAAGAGCACATGCTCAGGGAGGTGGAAACATCTGGCTTAAGTTTGCTTCTACTCAAAGCTACGGAAAAGCAAATCAGCTCTAGGCTTGATAGCTGTGCTCCTGTGAGAGTGTGTCATCTGAGACGATGGTTATGAGCAGAAACCAGGGTCAATGACACAAAATAGTTTTGGTTTCATACCTCGCTTGCCCTCTGCTGTGCACCAACACTGCAGAGTTAGCCCAGGTCAGATCATGAAGGACACCAGAAGAAGGTGGTTTGTTGTGGGGGTGCTGTTACGACCCACCCCAGGAAAAGGGGAGAGGGGGGTAACTCAGGTTTTTATCAATAATTCCCTTGGGGTGGATTAAAGTGAAATGACACTAAATAATCGGTGGCTAAAAACATATACTGGCAAGGTTTATTTTAACAATTCTGTATCAACAGGCATGCTAGCAGTTTGGGTGCTGTCATACAACAGTGTGACACAGAGATAACCTTTGCGGGGGGAAAGAAAATGCATAGGGGAGAGAAAGGCAGGATAAGAGCAAGGGAGAGCAAGGGAAAGAAAAGCTGAGAGTGGACAGATGTATATAGTCACTGCCCACGGGGTCCAGCGATGCTTCCATGGCTGTCAGTTGAAGTGGTGGCCTTGATCTGCTGGGGCTGAAGGAGGGAAGCCCCCATACTCCAAGAAGTTATGAGTTATATCCATGGTCAGTGTCACGGGCCATGCCTCCAGCCTCCAACATCTCCTGGGTCTGTGCTGAGTTTTTTGTGTCTCGCCTGGTTCCCGCCTTTTCAGATCAGCAGCGGGAGGGAGGGGCCTGATTGCTCATCAGATGTATCAACAGTCCAAAGCCTGCAAGCTCAGCTCTTGCCTTCTCAGGGCTTCACACCTTCAGCACTGGAGGGAGGGAGGGGCCCGACTGCTCATCAGAGGTATCATGCAAGTCAAAAGCCTGCAAAAGTCTCCTAGAATGCATAAATCATTAACCATTTCAGTCTCTGACAGGTGCTGGCTGAAATCTAATTGCTGCTCTGTCATAGCTTATCTCTGGACAATTTTCTGTGCTTTGGATCTTCATCTCCAAAAGATTAATTCTCTAATTATCACAGTATTGTACAGATAATTCAATTTATGACTGCCATGGACTTCGATACTGTTGTAATGAGGCTCATATAAAACACTTTAGAGAGGTCCTTAGAGCTATCCTCTACAAAAATGCAGCAAGCTGGACAAGCAGAGATTACATGCCTTAGGCAAAAGACATCCAGAAGCTTCAGGAAGTATTTATTTACTTCTTATTGCTGGACGAAGGAAACAAACAGCAAACATTTAGTTCTCCTCTCTTCCTAGAGAGAGAGGAAAAAATGAAACGTGCAAAAATTTATTCACTGAAAGAGTGGTCAGGCATGGGAACAGGCTTCCCAAGGAAATGGTGGAATAATCATCCCAGGAGGTGTTCAAAAAAACATGTAGACATGGCACCTGGGGACATGGTTTAGTAGTGGACCTGGCAGTGCTGGGTTAATGGTTGGACTCAATGATCTCAGAGGTCTTTTCCAACCTTCATAATTCTCTGATTCTATTATAAAAAGCACTTGTGAAATTATAAAGTCAAGTTATTCAGACCCACTTGTCTTTATGGGAGATTTCAGCTTCCCAGACATAACCAGGAATATCACAGTGCTGTGAAAAACAGGTCTTGAAAATTCTTGAAGTTTGTAGGAGATAACTTCTTGTCACAGGTACTCAGTGAGGCAATTGGGAAAGATGCCTCCTAGACTTGCTGTTTGTAAATAGAGGAGGATTCATGGGGGATGTGATGGGAGGTAGCTGTCTTGGCCACAGAGATCATAACATGGTTGTGTTTAAAATTTTCAGTGCAATGAGGAAAAAAGACAGCAAGCAGAGTTGCTACCCTGGACTACAGGAGAGCAAACTTTAAGCTATTTAGGGAGCTATTTAGCAAACTACACTGGGAATCTGCTTTTGAGGCTTAGGAGTCCTCTAGTGCTGATTGTTATTCCAATCTACAAAAACAGTGTGAGGGAAGATCCAGGAAACTACAGACCTGTTTGTCTAACTTTAGTTCCTAGAAAAAATGTGGAGAAGATTATACTGGGTTCTGCTGAAAGGCATTTAACAGATAACTCAGTCCTCGGGCACTGTCAACGTGGGTTCACAGAAGGAAAGTTGTGTTTAACTAATTTGATACTCTTCTATTTTAAAGTCACCCTTCAAGTGGGTGAGGTGAAGGTGGTGGATGCAGTTTTTCTGGGTGTTAGTAAGGCTTTGGATACTGTTCCTCACAGCACCTTCTGGACAAGTGGTCCAACTGTGGGATGTGTGGGTACAGGGTGCACTGGGTGAAGAACTGGCTGAAGGGCAGAGCTCAAAGGGTTGTACTGAATCTGGCTGGTGATCGGTCACCAGCTGTGTTCCTCTGGGTTCAATCCTAGGGCCAGTCCTGCTCAATATATTTATCAACAATCTGGATGCAGGAGTTGGGTGCACCATTAGCCAGTTTGTTTATGGTACCAAAATGGGAAGTGTGGGTTTTTTGAGAGACAGGAGGCCTTTTTAGAGGGATCTAGACAGATCAAGGCTGTGTCCATGGGAACTATCTAATTAGCTCCACTGCTCCCATGGAAAACAGCCCAACACTTTGTAACATTCCAAACCCCTCAAACTTCAGTTGTGGGTCTGTGACTTCACCCCACAATTTCTTTACCAAAAGGATGGTCAAACACTGAAACAGGCTTCCTCGTTGATGCCCCGAGCCTGTCAGTGTTTAAGAGGCATTTGGAAAATGCATTTAACAACACACTTTAACTCCTGGGCAGCCCTGAATTGGTCAGGCAGTTGGATTGGATGGTTGTTGTAGGTCCCTCACAGCTGAAATATTCTATTCAGTTTAGTTCTATTCCTGTGACTCACAGATGGTGATTACAAAGCAGCTCTGGCCCCACACTGCTGACTGTGCTGAGAGTCCCCAAGAGTCCGCTTAGGAACCTGTGTGTGTTTTTTCATCACTGTGTTAATGAGAGTTAACAATACTATAGACAAAGTTCATTTTAAAAGTTGCCATTTCCAGCCTTGATGTCAGAAGTCACCTGTAGGTAGGAAATAGTTTCACTGGTTTTATTAAGCAACTTAGTTGTTCATTTAGCCTCAGCCTTCTGGGGTTACAGGCAACCAGAACAGGTTTCTTGAACCACTTGCACCCAGTACCTCATTAGAGAGCATTTAGTAGATTATATTTCCAATGTTGTTACTACAAATTAAGACATTCAGGGCAGACAGTTCCAGAAAATCTGAAATTCGACCAAATGAAACTCACTACCTTAATCATTTGGAAGATTATTTTGTACAGGACTGAAGTTTCTTTGTTCTGTGTTCTTTTTCTTTTTCCCTAAAGGGTAGTATTGTTTCTACAAGATGGTAGGAGTGGAAACCTATAAATGACTCTTGATGGGTTGCAAACTGCAATCCTCTTGCAGCTGAACAGAACAGTCATCCTAATTAAAAACTTGGTAACATTCTGTACAATGTCATGACCTGGCAGAATCTTTCATCTATAATTAATTATACTCCTCATTTTTTATAGGCTTTTATTTTATTTTTTTTTTAGAAAAAGGAATGACAGTATTTGCCCTGATCTATTTAACTGTCAGAGAGTGAAATTTTGAAATTTTGGATTTGATTCACAACAATGAAAACTAAATCAGATGCATAAGTCCTGAAAATTACCTTAAAACTAACTCAAGCTTTGTTTGCTTTTACCACGGTAGAGAAATAGATTTTTTTTTTAATATAAAAATAAGTGAGGAAAATATGCACTTACTTACCTTTATTATCTGGAAATTGCTGTCCATTTTTTCCACTTTGATAATGTAGGAGCTGTAGAGCTAAAAGATAGGTTTGGAAGGCATTTGTTTTAAAATTTACTCTTTGGAGAGTTACTGGATTTATACACTTTTTTATGGAAAAGGGCAAAACAAAACCAAAAAGCTACAATATATAAATAGACCATGCACCTAGTTATGTACTATAAATCATGCAGATGAGTATTTTTAACTGAGGAAGGAAGACACAATATAGCTGTTTCTAAGCCCTAAGGTGATGATATTCTGTTGTTCTGGAGACACTAGAAATGCACATAGACGTTGAGCTTACTTCTCAAAGGGAACTGATAAATGAGAGAAGGCATCCCAAGGGGTTCCCTTAGTTTAACAAAACCAAAAGTACTCTTCAATACATTGCTTTTTCCTCACGTCTTTCCTCAAATAAAATGAATTATGCACACAGATTGTTTCTTGTCAGTTTGGATGCTGTGGAATTTCTGTTGTAACAAACAGGGCTCTGAGGACTTCTCTGTAAATGCTTTTCCTGTTTATTTATGTGGGTTTTATCAATACACACGCTTATCTCAACACCAACATCTTATCTCCCCCTCAAAAAAACCCGAAACCCAAACATTATTAAGTTGGAGATGCTGAGATATGTTGTAAGTTGCTGCCTCTCTGCATCTTTCCATCTGCAGAGCAAATGGAATAGGAAAGTTTACATTCCTGCAGGATTGATTGTGAGATTTTTTTTACATCCCTTATATACTTTGAAAATGGATTCTCTGGCTGTTCAAGTTAATTTTATAACTAAATTAGCTGTAGGATTTAGGAATAGTCATGCACAATTAAAATGAAAAGTACATACAAAAAAACAACCTGAGGGTGTTTTTTGTGGTAACTCCATTCTATACACGGATATGGCAATTTTTTTTTTTTTCAAACAGACACAATTCTGCCTTTTTCCCCTGATAGCCCAAAAAATGAGCTGTGTCAGGATCCAGAAAATATGTAGAGCAATGGCTGACACTCAGACACCCAGTCTGGAAGATGTTTTCTGAGAGCAGTTGGGACATATATTCAAAAGGAGATACGATGCTAAAATACACTTGTAGCTTTTTTCTTTAAAAAAACCAAGCTGCAGCAGTATCTGGCATTATATTATCTCAGTAGCTGCAATATTTACCCAGAAAATGTTGAGAACTAACTTGTATGCTTTGAGAAGATTTTCCTCTGTAGTCAGCAATCTGCTCTTTCACGTCCATTCTCTTCTTACCATATGAATCTTTCCTCCTTTTTAACACAGGCAAACGCTTTGAATGTATCTACATGTTTTGCATTCAACGGAGAATGGATTTAAACAAGAAATAATCTTGAGGGCAAGTCAAGACTTCAGGACTCTACGCTCCTAAGTCAAGCCATTGGGCACCAATGGCAAAGCATTTCTGATTAAGACTTAAACTCAGCAGGTTATTTTGCACAAAGAGGGCATCACAATGCTTTTAGCACAAGATTTTTTTCCATTTTTCAGGTTAGCCATCTTCCCTCATAAGTGGTTTTGACTCTCAACTCTGAGGAGTCCATGTAGCATCTTCTTTGCAGAACTGACTGTGGAGACTAAATTGCAGAGAGTGCACAAAAAATGGACTTCTCCCATGCTCAGAGTTTTCCACTGGAAACTGCTGAGGCACTAGCAGTGCCCTAGTGAATCTGAGGGTCTTTGGATTGTCTACCCAGGGGAACTTGTTCTCTCCACAGCATTGCAGAGAAAGCATATGGTAGGCTTTGGCTTCTGTTTCTTGGGACCAAACACTTAAAAAACAATCATTGTTAAAAATTCACTGCAGTCCTTTATCCATCTGTCTTCAGTGCTGGTGTGAGACAATTTTACTCCAAGTTGTTTGTACTGAAGGAGTCCTACTTAACTGAAGTACTGCCACAGAAAATAGCTGAGCAGATAAGCTCTTCTTGGAGCTCTTCTTGGAGGATACCTTTGCTCACTGAAGCAGATGATAGTACTCCACAGACTTACACAATCCTGAAAAAGCAGGAAGATACAGAAGGTTCATTTCAGCTAAGGGTTCTGTGGCCCTCTGTTCCCATTATAATGTGCTCATTTAAGTCCATCATAAGAGGTCTCCACATATGTTTGAAGTTAAACACCTGCACAACCTTTGGCTCAATGAAGTCATAGCTATTACCAGTTATGTTGGTACTCATTTTCATCTGCTCTCATCCTAGTTTGTATTAAAGAGGTTACTTAAGCACTATAAAGTTATTAAATATTGTCAAGACATGAAAAGCTTGGTGAGGAGCTTCAATTCCTACTGAAAAAAAAATATAGTTAAGCCACAGAGGAGCACATATTTACATTTTTACAATGTGTTTATAATCACTATCCTTACAAAGTAAATTTAGTCTGTGAAAACAAATCAGCTTATGATAGATTTCTTTGGGGTTAACATCAAGGAAACAGCATGTTGCCATTGGATACACCTCAATTATTTACAGAAGAATAAATTTGGTCTGAAGTCAATATATTTGAATCCTTAACCAGGATGAGAAATACCAGTCATTCCAAGCATTTTTGTCTGTAAAAGTAGATGGTATCTTTCAGGAACTTTCCACAAGCTAGAAAGAAATCCTCCATGGATGGGGAAGGGTATAATTCAGTTGCCTAAGCACAAGTATCTAGTGCTACTAAGTTCTAAGGTGTATATACATATATCTTAGGGAATATATATATATGAAATATATTGTACAGGAAGAGATGTTACAGCACAAGATCTGTAGGTGGCCCACATCCATCTGCAGCAGTAGCTGGAGGCCAGGTGTGCTGTTCCAGGTTTGTCACGTCACATTAGACATGTTTGGTACCTGCCTCCCTCCCAGGTGAATACTGTATCACCTTTATAATGAACGAGAGCTCAGTCCTGAATCACTGCCCACCATTACTGACAGACAATAATTTAAAAATTTAAATAAAGAAGCCAGAACCTCAGTTATTATTTTCAGCAACTCTAACTGAGAATTTCTAAAAAAAGTGTCACACAGTTCTGGTGACCCCATTTAAAACTACATCCTGCAGACAACAGAAAACAAAAGCTGTGTCATCCCACTGAATATTGAAATAATGTAATAAAAGTACTACTACTAAAAAAAAAAGGAAAAAGAAATAAACAAGAAAACACAAACAAACAAAAAAAGGCAAAAAACCAAAACCCACTGTCTTAACAGAGTTCAACCGATGATTTATTGCATGTTGCTTTCAGACCCATAATAGGAAATAATAAAATAATAGGAAATAATGAAACCCAAACCAAACTGTCCTACATTATGTTCACAAAAAACATGTCTTCTTTGCAGAAAGAAATCAAAACACAGCCTCTAAACCCACCAGATAACTCAGACCAAATGTAGCCCAAACAAGGTTATGGACCCTTGTTCCACTCTAACACTCTCTTGCTAGTGCCATGGTCTCTTTAACTATAAGATGCGGTTTTATCAAACACTACCAGCTCTTCATCCCCTTTTACTCAGTGTGTTAATAAAGTTTAGTCAGCAAAATAACAATTTGCAGTAGAACTACATTTCCCAGAGTGTTTTGCAAAGCAGTTATTTTTCAATATCTCTCAAGATCCATATAAGAGGGAAAACTTTCTCCCTGAACATTTGTCAGAGAATGGATTTCAAGACCCAATTGAATCAGCCACTACAGCTGGTATTGTAGCATTGTTCTCAGTTCAGGATTTGCAGGTATTTGTAAACAAAGACAAAAGATTAGGTTTTTAAAGGGACCTTATCTTGTCTCAACTTACTCTACTGTTGTATCTGTATAATGTTTTATAGTATAACTAATTTCTTCATAACAAAATTTAAAAAATGAAAACAAAATTCCTAAGAATTTTCTCAGCCCAGGAAGTGTTAAATGACATGTGGCACAGGAAACATCTAGGGCCATATAGTGAGCTTCCATTTTGGGGGCCTTAAAAATGTTTAACACCCACAAAGGATTTGTTAATATGAGATAATATGGTTTTTCATACTTTTAATGCATGTTAATTTCTATTTGTTTCAAAATTTCTAATATTGGAGCCAATCCCCTTTTTGGTGGGTTGGTTCTAAAACTCTGGAGGATCAGAAATGGATTCAGAATTCCAGGGCTGCTTTTTTCTCAACTTGGATAAAGAAACATGTTACAAATAGCACTAGCTGTGTGTGAGGCTTCAGGGTTTTGTGGTTTTTAAAGGTGGATGTTGATGGCTCTTTTTTAAATCCGGTTGGAAATTATTCTAGTAAAGACTCCCATTGTGTCAGCAGATCTGGATAAAAATTATCATTACAAAATGATGTGTGGGTTTCTTTTCTTTAATAAAAAACCCCAAACAAATCAAACAAAACCTCAAAAGAAAATGGAAGTTAAGAGCTCAATGTAAACAAGGAAAAGCATTCATGCTGCTGCCACGAATGAGTGGTTTAGGCTGCTTGAGGAATCACCAGCAAAAGCAGGTTTAATATAAATTTGCTACAGCACAACAAAGTTTGATGGCAAGGTTCACTCTACTACTCGCTATATAGATAAAGCACACGAAGGAAAAATGGTTAAAAAGTAACCTACAATGATTTTTGCTGAGACCAGGAACACAAAAGGATAAGTAGGGAAAAAAGTAAGGGATGCAAAGGGATAACAGAGACACTCCTGTTGATTCACAAAGTTCAGAGTGGACCCCCTTGCCAAACTTAGCCTCAGACTGGATCAGTGTTTTAGGTGTAAAGGATTTAGCAGACTTTAATCATAATACTACTACAGAAAATATTTCCCATATATAGTGAGAAGCAATATGGGGAGGGGGGTAAAATTAGGCTTTTATCATTTGTTTAATATAAGAAAGGGCTACCAGGCACTTCTATAGAGACTTAGATTTGAAAAACATCACATAGTTATTCACGTCCTATAGGCGTGGTGAGTATTAACAAATAAGATGCAGGATGCTTAAATTCAACCTCTATAACCTGAACAAGAAGGATAAACTTTATATAATGTTGTCTTAAGGCTTCAGGGAAAAAGCTCAAGTCCTACAGTGAGCTCTCTCCTGGTGCACTTGCATCCCATAATGCTTTATGTCAAAGGAGATGTCTAAAGGTATAAGAAAAGGCCATTACTGGGGGCATTGTATCCAATTTTTGGCAAGACAGTTCAGCAGATATAAGTGTTCCCTGGATTCTTTCCTTAGGCAAACTGTTGGATTAGATGACCTTGTGGGGTCTGTTCCACTCTCCTTTTCTTTGGTTATGTATCATGCAGCTCACTGTAAGACTGTGCCGTCCAGAAAAGAAAATCATGTTGATATTTTCCCTGCATGTAGAGGACAGCAGCATCTGCCAAAGCAATCTTTTATCAAGCTGCAGTTGACCACTGGCCTGTTGTGTTAAGGAAATTTGAATATTTGTATTTTCTTCCATATGAAAAACCAGCAAGACTTTAATGCTGCTGTAGCTAAATACCATAAATCTTGAAATGAAAGCAAATGTTTCTTTCACACATTCCCACTTTTATACTTTAATTTGTCCCAGCCTACCTGAAGTGTTTTTACTCAAATTAGATCTGTTTCTAGTAAAAAATTATAGCTGTTCTATTTATGTGCTATAAAAAAAAAAAACCAGAAATGTATCTGGTTATACTTAGGATTGGATATTTTTAGGATTGCTTCCTAATCTTGCTATGGAAATCTAATGCAATATAGAATAGGAGATCATGTTATTATCCTTATAGCTATAATATAGGCAATCAGGAATTTAAAAAAAACCCCAACACAATAATGGATATTAAAAATCTAATTATTTGTGTCATTTAGAACATTGTATTTGTTTTATAATACAACCAAGAATATGGCACATTTGTGTAACACATTCTGTTTATTGAAAAACAAATCCGAAATGAGATAATTTTAACTGCATATTGTATCATGGGAACAAAAGATCTGTGGCAAAACAGCAACAAGAAAAAATCACGGTAATGAATGAAAAAATCAGTAGCTCAGAAACTTGCAGTGGAGGATCCATTTGTTCTTTAGGATTGTTATGCTAATTTTCGGGACTTGCTGCAGCAGCAAAGTTGAGATTTTAGGATGAAGGCATCAATTACTAACTACTAATGCTATAAAGATATCATTAGCTTCTCAAGGTAATTTAAAACACCCATTCATATCCTACTTTTCAAGCACTGCACTTTTACTTGAACTCTATAAGAGGTAAAAACTCTTCAAAAGTCAATAAAACTTAACAGTTTCCTTAACAAAACAAAAGTGGTTTCCTTGGGAAGTATTATGTTCTAATCTTCCACTAATTTAAAAAAAAGATAATAAACTATCTAGAGGCCTTTGAATAAGTCCCAGAATTGAGATATTAGACTACTGATGTATTATTTTTAAGGAAGTATGTGCTTGGATACATTTTAAGCCTTACTAAGCACTTCTTACCTGAACTTCCATTCGTGGCTGTTCACTGCCAAAGTAAGGCACTGCATGAATAAATTCAAACTATTGATTTTTAGTAACTTATTTTTGACAAAAATATATCTCTCAATTTAAGTCACAGAACTATATTAAGTCAGTATCTCAAGTTATTAAGCAAAATGATTGGGTGAAGGAGGGACATTATATTTAATGAAAATCTTCTAGCAGTAAAGAAATATTTTTATACACTGATCTAAAATGAAACAGTCTTGCTATAATGAGACAATCCTGTTTCTTACTTTCCCTCATTTTGCTAAAACTTAATACATGGACCAAAGTGCTGCAATACTTGTGAATGTATGGTCAGGAGTATTGTTCCCCAATTGAGTTCTAAATTAAAAATCTGAAATCAGACCAGTATCACTGCCTGAATTCTCAGGCATATGTTATAGAAACAGGTGGTTTTTTGATTTAGTTTTGTTTTTTTTTTCCCAGTGACTCGTCTTTCTCTTCTAACAGCCACATTTCCTTTAACATCCCCTAAAGCAACAGTTCTCCCAACTCTTATTACAGTGCTCTATTCTGCTGATCTCACATTTAGATTCTCACAAATCTGAGACAACCTCCAGAATTGCTTTTTAAGCCTCAAAAGCCAACCTCCTAATATAAGATGTCCATAACGTATTTCACTTTCCCTTGGGATTTATTAGTGCTCCATATGTAATATTTTTGTAGATTTTTTTTCTTGTTACACATACTCTTTGCAATTATAACCTGTCCTTCTGGGTTTGTTTGTTTGCTTGCTTTTTTAACAGGGCAGGTGAAAACTGATTTTCATCTCTTAAGGTGAAATTTTGAAATTATCTAACTTCTTTAAACACACTCAACACAGTGGAGATTGCTGCAAGACAACTGACAAGACACCACCTTATAACTGCAAAACTAACATGAGGGGTTGTGACAAGTGTTGTGATAACTCTTTCTCCCCTTTTCTCCACATAATGCTCCCTGATGCTGTGAGCACTCAGCAAATAAACAATGCATGACAGTGAAGCAATTAATGGGAGCATGAATCCTGAGCAACAACTTTAATTGATACTTCCATCCAGACTAGTTTATCAGAATAAAGAAATAAATACATGGCTATATATTTCATATAATTTTTATAAAATATATATTTATTATGATTAACTCCAGATTACTGTTCTAATGCAATGCCATATTGTAGAGCAGGCACTTTAAATATCAGCTCATGTCTGATATAAAAGAAAACCTAAAAATAATATCAAGTGTTACTGACACGAAATTACCTCATCAGGTAATTTCTCATTGTGTTCATCAGGCACAACGATGAACACAAGGAGGTGATTGTCCTGCTCTGCGCTGCACCGGTACAGCCTCACCTCGAGTCCTGTGGGCAGTTTTTGAAGCCACAACATAAGAAAAATATTCCTGGAAGAGTTGGGAGCATGTATAAAATCCATGTTCCATATACTGATTTGCCTTTGTGCTTTGAGCAGGAGCTGAATCTTGCTGTCTTATATGGCAAGTTCCTCTTTCACAGAAGGAGGATGGTCCCATTCCTAAACAGAAGACTAACTCTTGAAAGTCATTTAAGATCATCATTACTTTTGTGTGCACTTTGGTGTCACCACAGTCTGCAAAGTTCTCAAAAAGTATGTTCTGGCTTATCCTCCAGCATTTTAAACACAATATTTTTTTCCGAAAGAAAAATGGACATTTCACTGTTATCCTTCCTTCCTTTTAAGAGAAACTTAAAAAATGCTTTTTATAAGACTGCTTCATTATTATTGTGTCTGAGTTAGCTCTGTTTAAAAGCAAATGCAATAAACCACCATCACCAAATGGCCTCTGTTATATAATAACTTTAGTTTACTCTGACTCTCTGAGGACCTGAGCAGTCTGAACAATATTATTTTCTGATGTATTATCAAAGAAAAGAAACTAGAGTTTTCATGCAGAATAATGAAAGAAATGGGCCATGGGTAGATCAGAAAAGAAATACTGCAGAAAATAGTGGTATACAGAAGATATTAATGTAGTACATTTCTTTCAGGGTTGGAATAGATAATATTCTTCACCCTACACAGCCACTGGTTCCACTAGGTAACAAAGAAAAAGGTACACGTATTTTCAAAGCTCAGGTATCCAGTAAATTCATACAAGCAGTCAGGAAAACACAGATTATCATTTTGAATTGAGTTCTGTTTCTTTTTAAAGAAAACATCACCATACAAAGATAAATGTTGTGAGACATATCAAGGTCTTACTAAGACAACTGATAAGTTATGTCTGATGAAGCCTTGGTAGTTAGGAAAGACAGTCTGTGAAAGATAAGCTTTTAATGGATTGAATATAAGAGAAAAAAATTAGTAACAAACAATTTCACACTGTAAAAAGCTATCCTAAGAACAAAAGAGAACATTCATTAGCACACAACACAATGTGCTAAAAGAGGTGAAAGCAGGAAGAAGACAGGTATAACAAAGATAAGGACAAACTGGATTGGGCATCACCCACATTCAGAGCAATAAAAGAAGTATGTGGGAGGACCAGATGCATCAAGGTTTGTAATACATGTTGATTGTCCCAGCACTATGGAAGACAGTCACAAAGTGCACAAAGCAAACCACTTTTATAAGCATACTACACAGGAAAATAGGAAATTAAAGAGCATACCATTTTGCAAAAGCTCCTAGCAGAGGAATTTAGCAATAGTACAACAGTCTTTTATAGCTACAGTATAAGATCAATAAAGGAGTAGTAAAGAAGTATTTATATTCAAATATGACACAAGAGAAAAAGAATATCCAGAAAAAGCCTTTTTGTCATGATAATGTCAGTAACTTTTGCATCATTACAACTATAGGAAGTGAGCATTAGCAAGTATATAAGAGAAAATGACAAAATCTAGATTTTTAACAAATACTTGTACAAAGCCAATACTGGGACAGGAAGCTGTAAAATCATTGAACCTTATTTAAAACAAAATTAGAAAATACCCTTTTAATCTCATTAAATACTTCAGAGCAGAGAATATAAAGTTCATTGAGATGCCTACAGGCACATCATATACCAAGGCATATGTGTGTGCAGCCCCAGTAGTACGTGCAGTCCTACAACTGACATTAGCAAAATGCCTAGAAAAAAAGAAAAAAGCCCTTTAGATCATGGCATACATGAATATAATGATAAAGATGGTGAGCTCACTGCAATGTATTGCCTCAATCACTACAATAGAAACTGGAGAGACTGATCTGATACAGTGTGTTTGCTTTTAAGACCTAAAAAGAACAATAAGGTGGAAAGATAAAATTTACCTGCTACAGATGATGTAATGGTTTTGCTCTACAGGTCTCATACATTCTATGTACTGTGTTCTACCTGGATACCAGGAGCTCAGGCCAGGCACAGTGTTTCAGCTCTCTGAGAGATGGCAGTTCAAGAAACTGTTTTTTATCACGACTACTGAGATTTTAAAGGAAAGTACAATGATACACTAGAAAGACTTTTTAGAATTAGCCAATATTGATTGGCTAATATTGAAACAACAACAACAGATTATGGTAAAATCCTAATGTCACAATCAAAAGGTATAAGGAGGTGCAATCTAAATTCCACTTGATGGAAAACTGCTGTTAATCATTTTTGGTTCTGTCTAGGAATAGAGATGTTTCTAACTCTCCAGAGTTAGAGCTTAAAGTAAGTAAAAATATTTTCTTGTTACAAGAGCTGAAGAACATAACTAAGATGATGACTATGACAGCAGAAATCTAGAGCAACTGGGGAGGGAAGGATGAAAATGGTATTGGGATCACAGTCTGAATGATTTCACAGACGATGTTTTCCATAACACAAAAGATTTAGTCATGTACTCGTTTGTGCTGGTTTAAGAGTTAACCAGCAGGGGAAATGAACTCAACTCAAAGGAGAGATTATAAGTCAGAATAACAATTTATTAAAATAATACAGTAAGTACAATCATACAAACAAACAATTGGTCTTAACCCACAAAACCCAAATGTATAACCCAGTACCCTGGGGCATGAACAAAGTGGTGTTCCTTGGGCCCCACTTGAGTCCAAAGGAAAGGGAGAGGGAAAAAAAACAAAACTGCTGGTGGGAGAGCTGTTGCACTCTGGTCAAAAGTGGTGATTGCAGTCCAGCTGAGGTTGAGAGCGATGAGCTGCAGTCTTCCTCTGGATCCCAGGAGTGGTTAAAAATGTTCCAAGACTCCAAGATTATATATCCTCCAGTTCAGGCAGGAATGCTCAATACTTCCCTCAGGGCGGGGAGTTCCACCAAGGGTGTGAGGATAAGAGCATCCTCTTATCTCACAGGCCTCTTAACACCTAGTTTATAGCCTGAGGAGTCAGGCTCTATGGGCAGAGGGTGCGAATAGTCTATTGACAACAGTTTCTGGGAAATGGCATGGAAGGCTATAGAATACACAGTTTTGGGTTACACCCATACCATGATGAACTGGTCTCAGTTGTCCTAACTAGGACATCCTTCTACTTTGGTATTTTAGCTCATTCAAGGAAACACACTGTAGACCCATACATAAAAAGGAGAAGTGAAGAATAGCCCATCATTAATGTGAAATTATGGTTATCAGAATAGTAGGTGCTTGTGGATATCATACATCTTTTTTTTTTTTTTCATCACAGATATGGGATCATCACAGGAACAACAGAAACTAAACTTAATCAGTTCAAATTGAACAAAAATCTTGATAAAATTTTGGCTCTTTCAGTGTAGACTCTATATTACAATATAAAAAACGCAAATGTACAACTTGAATTAGGTACATAATCCTTAAATCATATTTTCCTTCACATGTTTTATACCATACCAAATCTTTGAGGTTGGACAGAAAGTCTGAAGGTCATCCGGTCCAACCCCCCTGCTCCAGCAGGACCACCTGTTATGGAGGATCACGTCCAGATGGTTTTTGAATATCTCCAGGGATTAGAGGCTACACAAACTCCCTGAGCAACCTGTGCCAGTGCTTAGTCATCCTTACAGCAAAAAAGTGTTTCCTGATGTTCAGAGGGAGCCCTCTGTATTTCAGTGTGTGCCCCATTGACTCTTGTCCTGGGCACCATTATAAAGAGCCTGGCTCCATCTTCCTTGCACCCTCCTTTTAGGTATTTATAGACATTAATAAGAGCTCCCTGAGCCCTCTCTTCTGGTTGAAAAGTCCCCTCTTTTTCTGCTTTCCTCTTCCTAACACAATATATTTGCGTCCTGCAATTTTTTTTTCTCTTAGAAAAAAGTGTAGAGAAAGAATGAACAAAATATTAAAACAATAAAACAAGTCTTTTAAAAGAAGCAACCTTAACTTGGCTGATAATAAGTTTGGTTACTTAAGAAAAGAGCCTAAACTTTGAACTATAGGGCAAAAGGTATAAAAAGGAAAGCTGTAAATTTTTAGAAAACAGCTTCTGAAAACAGTTCATGATGGATGTCTTGATATGACAGTTTACTCCATCTATTTTTTCACACTTTAACACACATGCAAGTTAAAAAAAAAAAAAAAGAAAAGGCCACAGGAATATTGCAGAAGGGAGTGCAACAGTAATTTCATTGTGCCTAATAGAAATTGGCAAGTGACACACTGGAATATTAAGGAAGCCAGCACCTACTTAGCAACATGCTAATCAGAACTGTGGTGAGTCACATCAAGGACATATTCACTAGATGTGGTATTTGTGACAAACTATTTCCCAAAATAGTCCCCGCTTCTATAGGTCTTCAGTTGGCTGCATTTTAATGAGTTGAAGTCTCAAATAAATAATGATTCTGTAACAGTCTGTTGTGGTCTAAGATTTAAATCAGGAACCCAGGGTTAATCAGAGGCAAGAACTACATTAGAGCCATTCAAAATCTACCACAGAATCATATAAGAAAGATGGGAACAAACTTTCTAGCAGGATCTGTTGTAATAGGACAGGGAGTAATGGTTTTTAAGTAAAGGAGAGTAGACTCAGACTAGATATAAAGAATACATTCTTAATAATAGGGATAGTGAAACACTGGCACGGGTTGCCCAGAGAGGTTGTAGATGCCCCATCCCTGAAAACATTCAAGGTCAGGTTTGAAGGGGCTCTGAACGACCTGATCTGGTTGAAGATGTCCCTGCTCCATTGCATGGAGAGAGTTGGACTAGACCTTTAAAGGTCCCTTGCAACCTAAACCTTTCATTGATTCCATGGAAATGACAAATATTTAGCAAATACTAGGAACAAAGACTTAATGGTGAAATTACTTCCTGTTATGTTGATCCAGCAAATAAAGAAAATGTAACTTCAGTGACTTGTGCAGAACACACACGCCCAAGAGAGGGGATGCAGCTCAGTTTCAGTCTCTTTACACACAGTCCCCTGATGTCCTGTTGGTATAAGAAGTAAGAAAGTGAATCTCACTCCTGAGAGTGAAGGTACCAACACATCCTAATGCTTCTATTACCTAGGAGTATGAATTTTGGCATCTACAATTTTTGCTCATAGACAGGCAGGCACACTGTCAGGTCAGTCAACTGCTTCTTTATGAGGAGCAATGGATATTAGTCTCACATAGCTCCTGACTGATGTACACCTACCAAACTAACTTCCTGAGACTACCACATGCATTAAACAGCACAGGGGACGTGTAAGAATCCCTGTTTACTTTACTGTTGCAGAGTAAACACATTTACATCACGAGTTTTAGAAGTTTGGACTCATGGCTTTTCAATATTCATGAATACTAAAGCTAACATGTACAGGGCAGCTCCTTGAGCAAATTGCTTTTCAAGCTTTGTATAGATTTCAGTAGCAAGAAAGCAATCAATCCTTAAGAAGATGGTGTTTCCTGTCTTTCCTGTACAGTAAGAGCCATGCTCAGCAAGCTTTTCCCAGCCAACCACATCCTGGGCTTCTTTCTATGGCCCAAGGCTCATAACTTCCCATCCTTTCTGCCCTCCTCTTGTTTTATTGCATCCTAGTGAATTTCACTGGAGGAAACAATATCCTACACTTGTTATGTGCAGGTTTGAGTTTGAACAATAGGGTACAATGTGGATAATTTTATAATTCCTATATTATTATAGACCCGGAGAGAAACAAGTCTTCAGACTTCCAGTAAGTCTTTCTCTATTGAAAGCCAGAGGGAACTGGTATAATTTGGGAAGAAATACTGTTGTTTCTTGAAACACCGAATGTTATTTAATCAGTTACCAGGGAGAACATGACTCTTTCCAAGAAAAGTACATTGTGTTTTACACAATTTCTAATAATATAGCTACCTTTCTATCTGAGGTCCTGCATGCTTTAGTGGGACTTTAAATACATTTAGGCTTTACTGGTAAAGATAGGGATTATTTTGCTCCAGGTCATTCAATAAAGACTACACTCCTACATATTGTTCTGTGTCAGAGTTGTATGTGCCTGCCTGTTTCACAACAGATGGCTGTACTTCAGTACTTTTATAGAGAGGATGTATACGGAAGGTTGAAAAAAGAAAACCACATTCATTTTAATTCAGTTTTTTCCAGCTGCTTGTATGCTTTAGTTGTATCCATCAAGCTTGATGTCATGCAAGAGGATTTTTTTAAATAGAACTTTGCAAATTTGTTTCTGCTCATCCTGGGTCAAGATTTATTTGGAATGGTGGTAGAGAGAATGTAAATCAAAGTATATTTCATGTTGTAACATATCAGACATTGTTTTATGAGGTATTCCAGTCTGTGAAATACAACAAGGAATAAGACACCTTAAAATATGGTCCTTTTTTTGTTTGTTTTCAGGGTGAAAGAACACATGTAATCCTGAGCAGGGAGCCTTACTCTGCTTCAAAGCTTTGAGTGAGCATTTCTCATGATTTCTTACTTTTTCAGAGCTTTTTTTCCTCCCCATCTTGCAAGGATATCACTAAGATACACTGCAGATCTCTTTCTTGCATGAAACACAAAACTAAACGTGTGGTTATTCGATTCACAGATATAAGAGCATTTTCAGTGGTCTTTTAGCTCATCACTTCAAGTTTCTTATCAGCTTTTCCAGCAAACGTTGATTTAAAATGCTACTTTCACATTATGGGTTTGGCTCCAGTGATTTAGTAATTTTCCTCTGCTCTGCCCTTGTGCTCTGTGACAAGAGAGGAGCTGGTCTGGCTTCCTCCGGGCTTTTGTCACCCGAAATTCATTGATGAAACACCTAAGGACTAATAAGGAAGCCAAGTAAAGCCTCAAAGCTAAAGATCAAAGTGAATAATGATCTAATACACCAAGTGTATCCACTGAAAAGAACCCGGGAAAATAGGCTTTAGCAAGTTCTTTTAAACTTTGCTTCTCTTTCCTGCTTTAAAACAGGCTGAATCACAAACCCCGTTCCAGAGGCACGTCGGTGAAATTCATTGGGAATGAGATTTTCTGGCTGGTTGTTTGTGTTTTGCGTTACTAGAGGCATAAATACAACACGCCGCATAAAGAGAGAAAACTGCTATTTAGGGGAGGAAAAAAAAAAAACAAAACAAGTTAAAATCGCCTTTTCGCTCCTCCTTTCAAGACAAATTTGTCTTTCTCGGTGACATCTGACATGGACCGGGGGGGACGCCGTCCCGACGCTCGGACCGCTCTCAGAGACACTGCAGCCCGCGGGGAGCGGCCAAGGCGGGGGCTCGTGGGGTCGGAGCGCATGGCGTGGACTGTCCCCTCAGAAGAGGGGCCGCTGTGGGGCCTGCGGGCCTCTGCAGAGTCTGCGCCCCGCGCCATCTCCAGATCGCGGTCCCCAACCGCACGAGTACCAGCCCGGAGCCGCTCTGGGAGCGCTCCCTCAGCGCCGGCCCCACACCGACAGCGGAGGGGGCGGGAACAGCAGCACCCACCAAGCCGAAGCCGAGGCCCGTCTTGACTGACAGCAAACGTTATCCAATAGGAGTCGCCACTTGAGCAAGGGGGGCGGTGGGTGGTGCTCAGTTGTCACCGCCCATTGGGCGGAGCCGGAAGGCGGGGCGTGGATGGGGCAGGGCTTCGAAACGGTAAGGGGCGTGGCCTCACCGGGGGTATATAAGCCTGAGGCGCAACGTTTCGCCCGTTCAGTCGGCGCAGCGCCGCCGGAGGTTTTGGTGTGTGCTGCGGGTCTGTGCACCGCGCCCGCCGCTTTTTGTTGTGTTATTGTGAGCGGGGGGGGGGAGCCGTCCCGCCGAGGTCAACGGCTCCCGGGTGCGTCTCTTCCCCCGTCCCTCCCTGTGCGCCTCCGCAGAGGGATTTGTCACTTGCCCGCTGAGGGAGGGCGTCCCCCGGCCCGCGCCCTTTCCCTCGCCGCTCCCGGCCGGCGGCTCGCGGCGCTTCCTTCTGGATGCGTCCCCGCAGCCCCGGGCGGGAGGCGGCCAGGGGGAAGCGCTGCCTCCGAGGATTTACCGCCGCCTGGGACTCAGACCTGCGCCTTCCCCGCGGGAGCTCCCGGCGCCCCGGCTCCGCTGCCGCTCCGGGCCGCCGCTACCATGGACGACAAGTACCTGCCCGAACTGATGGCGGAGAAGGACTCGCTGGACCCGTCCTTCACCCACGCCCTGCGGCTCGTCAACCAAGGTGAGGGGCGGCGGGGCACGACGGGGTCCCGCAGTGGGCGCGGGCCGGACCGAGCGGCGGCCGCCGGGGCTGCTCAGCCGGGAGTTCGCCCTTCCCTCTGCACCGCCTGGAGCGGTTTGTTGTGCTCGAGCTCCCGGTGAGATGCTCAGTGAAGGGCTCACCCTTCCCTTGCACCGCTTGGTGGGGTTTGTTTGTGTTCGGGCTGTCGGTGTTCCCCGCCCTCCATCGGGCAGCGCATCCCTCCGAAAGCAGCGCACGCTGGATCCCTTCCCGCATTTCCCCTCTTCCACGCGGTTTTTGTTCTGCGATCGCTCGCTTCTCGAGTTATAGGTTTTATTCCGAGTTGAATGGTCGTGTTAGAACGGCTGCGTCTGCTGTGCTCTGCTCGGGCTGCGCGTCAGTTTAAAACCCCAAAAGGTTTTCTTCTTTTACCCTGTTTCTGAACAATAAATAGATTATTGCTTATATATGCGTGAGCCTTCTCAAAAACGAGCCTACAACCGGTGTGCTTTCCTAGGAACTTTTGGCTGCGTAGCTAAAATATTAAGCAACCAACAGTACATTTTAGTAAATCTTAAAAAAACTCAACAAAGCATATTTTCTTGTGCAATTATATAACTCCAGATAATAAATGATCCCCACCTCTTTTGCATCTGACATGTCAGATGTGCTTTAAAGTGCTAGCTCTTTGTTTCAGTGATGCTACTCTGACTAGAAAAGTCGTTCTTTGTGAATTAGAATATGATTTAATGTACATTTGGAGATACTCTGTAATTGGTGGGTGACTTTCAAGTACAACTCTGGGGAGACAAGCGCTTGATACAGCGCTTTGGGATGTTTGTGTGAAATAAGTTGCGAACTGATCTTCTCATATACCTTAGTGGCAGCCAAAATGATTCTGTCTTCAATTACAGTGGTTACAAAGCTGTGCTGGTGTACTTTACATCCTTTAATATGAAGAGGTTTAAATCAGTGGGGCTACTTTCAATGCCTTATTGGTTTTGATGGGCAACAGATGCAAATGCCTGTCTGAATCAGAAGGAGAATCAACTATTGCCTGAAATACTCTGGAGTTAGGGGTAGCTGTCAGCAGTTTCAGCCGTGGAATGTATATACCCTGTGAGTTGTATCTGCATGTCTGTCCGTGAGTGGTTGGTATTTTGCATATTTTTCCTAACTTTGAATTTGTAAAAATGCTGCTGTTGATAGTGGGAAAAGGAGAATTATGTTAATAAATCGATATCTGTTGTGCTTGGTGTAAATAAAAAACTTGTTAAAATGTAGTTTGATGGCTGTGAATTAGTGAAGTTCCTCTCCAGATAGGGAAGAAAGAATCCTTTTGCATATGTAAATTATTCTAAGGAAGTACAAAAGTTTGTGATTTACTACTTTGCAAATGATGTTTAAGAAAGTATATCTGACTTCATGGCTGCTATCAAAATAGTGACTTTTTGGGTTTATGATACTTTTTGAGATTCTCACTGAAATGTGAAATTAGAGGACTGAAACTTTTGCCTTTCATTATGGTATCTACATGTGAACATTCAGCTTCAAAAATAAATATTATAAGTGGAAAAAATGAACGTAGACAGACATAAATCTGACCTCTTGTAATCTAGTGTGTCTCTTGATTTTTTGCTTACTTTTAAAGTAAAGTCTTGGATTAAATCTGAAGTATTTAATATTTTAAAGACAGGTAAAAAAAGATAAGGAGGATGACTGTTAACTGGTTAACTGCACTTTGAAATGGAAATCTGTATAAATTCAATGTAAAATATATAGTTGTAGAATTGCCAAAGAACTAACTAAAATGAAATGACTGTATAATACAGGTGAGAAATATGACTGCGGGAGAGGATGTTTTACAAACCCATCCTGCCATAACACTATCAGGGACTATTTTTTCTCAGTTGTAATAACTATGCACTTAAATTAATGAGAAGTATTAGTGGAAATGTATATGTAATAGTTCTGGCATGGACTTTGCATGTCAGGTCCACTGAATATTTTCTGTGATAGTTCAGTGTGCAGGCAAATGAAATGGCTGATCTAATTTTTTAAACTAGGCTTGTTTAGGTTTTACATTTCAAATGAAACAGGTTTCCAAGTTTGACTTCTTTTGGGTATCTGGGAGAATGTCTTAGCAAAGGTTTTAAGTGCTTTAAATAACCAGCTTAATTATGTAATAGCATTTTGATGTCTTAATGCTATTAAATTTACTGTCTGTATTTACTTAAACTGAAATATTGTACATCAGCCAGCTTTCTTCAGAAAGTTGAGATTGATTTGTAAGAATTGTATGTTTGGATTAGTAAATCTGTCAAGGATGCTGAAGGAACTGAGGTGTATGTACTGCTTAGACAAAAGAGCCAAATTGCTAACAAATTTCTAATCATGTTGAAATTTGGTTTCTAGGGAAAAGTCCTGTGTCTGGACTTCTGAAATCTGATAACTATAGTTTTCAGATGGAAGTTGACATATTTGTATATTATGCTTATAATTCCAAATTATAATTGAGTACACACAAATTACATAATTCTACATGATATAGGAAAAAATTGGAGCTAGAGTTGCTTCAAGCTCCAGGGTAGCATTTCAGTTGAAAAAGAACAAAGTGGAGGTTAATAATACTGTCCACAAAAGCATTCTTGCAGTATCTTAGTTATCTGTCTTTCCGAATTAGCACAACAGCAATTTCTCTGCCTTAAAACCTGGTTTTAAGTGTTGTGAAAGCACTAAAATAAAATATCAATATCCCTCAATGTTCCCGCATGGTACATGGAGGTGCTGATTTTTCTTGTTGAAAACCCTTGCTCGAGGATTTGATACCTTGTCTCCTTGGGAGACCTATTGCTTAAATTTTGCTTTAAACAGTCATTGAAACATTCACCTACTGCTTAAATTTTAGAACAGTAGGAATCTTTTGCAGGAGACTAGACTTTATCCCTTGCTCTAATTAAGAAGATTTATTTGTATACTTGAACATTAAGCCATCCTAAAAAGGGGATTTTTTTGCCTGTAAGCCATTAAACATGTTACAGATTGGAAGTAGACTTACTTTGCATGTGTAGCAAAGTGACCATGCTAATAGGATTAATTTGCAGCTGTCCCAGACAATGGCAATTGGAACATTATGTCCAGTTATTAGCTTATAATAAGTTCTGTAATTGAAGGACCTTGGGAAAGATGAGGTTCTATGAAGAAGCAAGAGCTTAGTGCACTTGTATTTGTATTTTTCCTATTTGCAACTCTCAGGTGCTCATCTTTATGCAAAATCTGAAAAATATTTCTCTGTGTGGAAGTGATGCTAGTTATACAATCAGGCCTTATTTTGAAGGCTGACTTTGCACTTTGGGGTTGTATGTAAACACTGCTAAACGTGCAAGTGTAATGTTGATCGTCATAACTTGGATCAAGACTAATGCTCTAAAAATATTGAAAGATCTGTAAGAGAAAAGTTTCTTTATCATCTTTCACATCTACGTATAATATTGATTCATGACAAATATTTTGTGAATGTTGGATGGAGTTTCTGAAACTGCAGATGGAAGAAGCTAACTGTAAATAAAACATGTTGATACCAGACACATTTTGTAACAGGGGAGACATTAAGATGAGTGCCTGGCAGTTGTTTGTAAAGTTAAATGGGTAGGTGAGGAGAATCCTGTCATCAAAGTTAGGGCTGCTGAAATCCTTATGTCAGAAGATAATGAGTCCTGGTGCCATTGCTGAAAGACAACTCTTCTGTGTAGACTGGACCTGTGGAATTCTTCCTTACAAGCTCATTTTAGCTGCTTTGAGACTTGAGATAATATCTGAAGTTGGCAAGGCTTCCTTCAAACTGTCAGTGAGATGATGCACAGGAATACCAAGCCTTCCTATCAGTAGGTGGCTGTATGTGCCAGCTGTGTGCTGAATGGCTTCCCTGAGCCACATGTCTGGTAGTGATCAGCAGAGGCTTGCTGTGTCTTGTGTCAAATTTTGAGCAGGAACTCAAATAGAGCAGTACCTCCCTAAATATCAGGGAGAATAGAGTGTGAGGAAGTGTACTCACCTTCTGCTTTCTGGGGGATATTAATGGTCTGATTTTTTTTTTTTTTTAGCAGATTAGGGATGGCTTTGTAAAAATGAGTGAAGTAGGAGCTTAATAAATTAAGGTTCTGTGTATGTTACTGATTTTTGTTGTGGTTTAGCCCCATCTGGTAACTAGGTACTGTGCAACCACTTGTTCCCTGTCCCCTCCTGGGATGTGGGCAGAATTGAAAAAGGGTAAAACTTGTGGGTTTAGTAATTGAAATAGAGTAAAATATAATAATTGCAATGAAAAGGAAAAAAAGAGAAATAAAACCCAAGAGAAGCAAGTGGTAGACAATACGGTTGCTCCCCACTGTATTGTGGGGACTGATGCTCAACCTGTCCCTGAGCAGTGATCGGTGGCTCACAGGCAAATCCCCCCGGTTTATATACTGGGCATAATGTTCTGTGCTGTGGAATATCCCTTTGGCCAGTTCAGGTCAGCTGTCCTGGCTGTGCTCCCTCTGGGCTTCTTGAGCACCTGTTCCCTGGCAGAGTGTGAGACACTGCAAAGTCCTTGATTTAGAGTAAGCACTACTTAGCAACAGCAAAAACATCAGTGTGTTATCAACATTATTGTCATACTGAATCCAAAGCACAGCTCTATACCAGCTACTAGGAAGAAAATTATCCTAGCTGAAACCAGGACAACTTTGAATAAATCAAAGCATGCAAGGGTGTCTAGCTTTTTCTTATAAAAAATAGCTGATTATGAGTAGTGACATACATATGTTGTGATAAAAGTAATCAGTTTGCTACTGAAGCATCCACTTTTCTGTGTGGACAGGTGTTTCGTGGCACGTCACAGACACACATGGTGCTGCTCGTTCCCTGTCCCTAATGGTGTTACATGTACTCGATTGGTGTAACCTCAAACTCTCCTTTATTTCTCATTTCAGAATCAATCACAGGAACAATACTTGTTTCAAGTGTCCTACTCTTTGAGGATTTCAGAACACTTCATAAAGGTCGTAGTAGTTTCGAAAATGAGATATAGCTGTAGAAAGCTGAGGGGGTTTCAAAATTATTTGGAGCATCCTATTAGTTTCAATGATATAGTAAATTTTGTGCCCTTCAGATTTTTTTTCAGACAATGGGTCACTTTAAGTTGTCTTTCTTAGAGGTTAACTAGAAATAAACTCTTCTGGTCTGGTTACTAGAAGACAATCTAAAAACATGTTGGTGGAATTGGGTATTTGCCAGGCAAAGCATGATGAGAAATTTGAGTGACAGAAATGGGAATGGATGTGGTGTGATGTTGGCACTGTCAAAACAGGGAAGACTGACATGGGTTCTATTTCTGTTTTCTTAAAGCAGCATGAAAAGTAGTAAGTCTTGGAGGGGAGAACGGATATTTCATCTCAGCCATCCATATTTGGTAACACTTCAGAAGTTCACATTTTTGTCATGGTTGCTCTTTGCTTTTAATGTGGTGAAACTGTACTGGGACAGTCCTAGGACCTATTAAAAATTAGATTTCAATCTTGGTCTCCTACAAGGCTGAGGAAGTGATTTATCAGATATTCCAGTCATGTTAACAGGGCTTCTGTGAAATGCAGCTGAAGATAATCATACTTTCTTCAGCCCTGGGCTCATCTGCTCTGGAGCATGACTGAGCCTGCAGCCGCTCACCAGCGATCATAGTTAGTCCAAAGCCGACTTCTAATTCACTTGCACACTCACTTGGGCAGTCAATGAGAGAGATCGAATTTAAAGGTTTCAAATGCAGACTGACATGGTTTGTCACTTTCAATCCTTTTCGACACCAGCCATGCAAATTAAAACTGTAACCTTCTGAGTGCTTATTTACTGGAGGAATCAGAAAGAAGGTCACAGCACTGAGTGGCTGCTCTTCTGGCCTGTGGCTTGTTTGACTTTACTTGCAAGTACTTAAAAAATTTATCTATGTGACCTTTCTAGCCCCTGAGTTTTTTTCCCCCTCTCTGACTTAAAGTATAATTAAGAAAGAAAAGAATTTAGGATGTGCTTTGATTTAATAGAATCAGGTATCAGAGTTCAGAGTTGAATAGCCTCTGTAAAGTATTCAGTGTGATACTGCATGACTTTTTAATTAGTATTTAGCAGGTTCAGTAAAAAGCATGTTTAAATGGATTAACTGGTAACTGATGCACCTAATATTTTATGGTGAATTAACTGTTCTTAGCTGAACTGTGCAGGAATCTTGCAAGCTTAATGTTTACATTATTAATACTGTTTTTCAAATAGAATTATGAAGGACAGGACACTTTTACTGGGCAAGTGGAATATCTTCATAAAGTGGGGTTGTCTACCCCTGAGTCCTGGGAAGGCAAGTCTCACCCATGCAATGGGAGCTGTTGGCAGGGGTTGTAGTACTGGGTATTACTTGAGTCATGTGCTTCTAGCTGAGAGTGATTTTTCAAGTATAACACTAGCTAGAAAATTAATGTCTTTATGGCCCTAAGCTAAGGCCATAAGGGCACATGGACTCGGGAATTTCATTTTCCTGTGACATTCTAGGTACTGAAGTCCATATGTCTTAATCTTTGAGGAAATCATGGTTAAAATACAATGCTCTGCAAGCTTGAGAACGTCTGCAGGCCTCTTGCTGCTCTGATTCGTGTGTGAGAGTGGTCTTTGGCTTGTGGTTTGTGTGCCTGGCTGCCTTCAGAAGTAAATAAAGATGCTAAGAGGCCCTTTAAAATAATGGCGAAATGTCTGGCCAAAAAAATACAGTTGAAAACACACAGTGCTTTAGTAATGGATGATTAATTCTTGAGCCAGATACAAGGGCTGGTGGATTTTGCGTGTCTTGACATCTTTGATTCTGAGTGAGGTGCATTTGTGGACATTTGATCTCAGCTAGATTGTGAAGCTCTTTGAACTGTCAGTGTTGGGCTGTACGGTACATATAGGCTGGTTGTTCATGACAAGGAGCAAATTAAAGAGCAGCAACTGGAGAGATGGCATGAAGAAGCATTGTTAGGCTGAGTGATGTATTTTTGCGTCTCAATAGCTGAGCAGTGCATGTTTTATTCTTTGTATGCTTATCTTAAAATATTCCTTTGCTTGAACTGAATTTTGTCATATTTATCACTTATTGTTCTTTTATGTTGTCTTGTTGTTTTTCATTGTTTTACCTTATTGTCAAGGTAAAATTAATAAGAAACTAGGAAGTTAAATGGATTTCCTTCCTATTCTCCATCTCCAGTTGCTGTTTGCTGGCTGCCTTTCATTTCTTATTGTGATATGTTTATCAGACTTTTGGCTTCAGGTAGCAGCTCAACATCAACAAAGTTGCAAGGCAGAAAACAAATGTCAGTTTAATTCTTGTAGATGGTAAATCTTTTGCTTTTTTGGCTTATATAGGTGTTATTTTATAGGTCTTTATTTTCTAGGAAGAATTTCTTGACAAAGTAATTGGAAACCTAAAAGATTAGAAATCATTTCAGTAAACCTATTGTACTTGATCCAAAAGAAAATGTTATAACAACTGCTGCTGTGCTGATCTTAGTATAATATAGTGACAGTGAAAACCTGAAGTTGCAAATCCTTTGAGGATTTACTGATTTTCTTCAACTTTAATAATCCCTCTGGATTGTTCAAAGGAAATAGTCAGAGGAAGATGCCTTTTTATACACAAGACAAAGAATATTGGAAGAAGTCTGGAGTACTGTGTGTAGTTTTGAACACCATAATATAAGAAAGATATAAAGCTATTAGAGAATGCCCAAAGGGGGACAGCAAAGTTGGTGACGGGTCTAGTGGGGAAGCTGTATGAGGAGCCCCTGAGGTCACTTAGTCTGTTCAGCCTGGAGGAGACTGAGGGGAGACCTCATTGCAGTTACAACTTCCTCCTGAGGGGAAGAGGAGGGGCAGGCACTGATCTCTTCTCTGTGGTGACCAGTGACAGAACTCAAGGGAATGGCCTGAAGTTGTGTCAGGGGAGGTTTAGATTGGATATTAGTAAAAGGTTCTTCACCCAGAGGGTGATTGGGCTCTGAAACAGGCTCCCCAGGGAAGTGGTCACAGCACCAAGCCTGACAGAGTTCTGAAGTGTTTGGGTGATACTCTCAGGTTCATGGTGTGACTCATGGGTTAGTCTTGTGCAGGATCAGGAGTTGTCTTCTATGATCCTTGTGGGTAATATTCTCTGATTCTGTAAGTCAGAGCAGAAGCAATTTTGACATTGCAGCTGCATTTGCTGAATGCTTGGAGTGTAAATGTGTCTGTAGCCTTTTACTGCCTCAGATCATTTGGTAGCAGTACTTTGTTTGAAAGCAAAAAGTTTTAGATTTTTTTCAACCAATTTTCCTGCTGCTTTGTGGTAATGTTTTTAAAAGATGTAGAAATGGAAGGACTGCTTTTAATGTGGTAATTTTTCCTTTCATATTTCTTCTTTTCCGGTTGCTGATAATGCACAAAGGTTACTGGTTCCTTTTGATCTATGTCCTAATTAACTAGAGGTGGTCAAGTACCAATCCTGATGTGTTTCTGGTCAGCAGCCCTGTTTCTGCTCCCTGAGATCAGATTCACAGTTTAAGAGGGCTGAGGAGCTTTTCGTTGTCTTTTTTCCGCTACCAAGCAGAAATGATGTGCTGCTCTGGATGCAGACTTCAGTGATACGGCTCCATGGGGTAAACTAGTGAAGTAAAAAAATCAAAATCACCCTTTTCTCCTCCACCCACCTTCAGACTAATGCAAAATGATAAATTTCACTTTTGTGAAAGTTAAAGGCACTAAGATCCATTGTGTCAGTTTGGTTCTTTGGCTTTGTTATACTTAACTATACTGCATATCCATTCCTGAGTTTGAAGGAAAACAGATTTTTCTCTGCTAGGATTGCCTTCACAAAGTTGGACTGTGATGTTCTTGATCCATTCGTTGAGTAATGGAAGTTCAGATACCATTTTTTTACTTTACTAAATATCTGACTGCTTCATGACTACTTCAAGCCTGCTTTTTTAGGATCAAGAAGTCCTAATTTTGAGGAAACGTGGTCACAGATGACTCTTCTGCCTCCCTTTAAGGGGTTCCCCGAAACTTCTGCGATAGTTGGAGGTGTTTCTCAAAGCAAAACAGTTTAATCCTAATGATTTGACTCAATTTCTCCATTTAAAACCTAATGTCTGGAGAAGCTAAACTGCTTCACTTTGTGCTTCACAGCAGATAGGCTGCAGTGATACCTTTAGCTCTAGTTAACACTTGCTGCTTGTCTAGAGTTATCCTGGTAATACCCTAGTCTGGTTTGCAAGGTGAAATGCAACACCTTAGTACTAGATCTCAAAGACTGGAAAGGACTATTGTGGTCCAATTTGTCTTGTGTAACACAAATTGGTCTTAAAGATTCTTTTCACTTATCATATACCCTTGACCTTTTTATTACACTATGCATCCATGGTCTGGAAAAATGATTAGGTTTTTATTGGCCTCCTGTATGAAAGCATACACCAGAAGATTTATCATGTTGTTAAGGTTTACTCTGTCTGTTCTTTAGATTTTTTTTTTTCCTGCAGGCACCTGCATCTTCACAGAAACCTGTTTCTACCACGTGAAACAAATGTGTGGAATAAGTGTAGTCCTTTAAAGTGCTTGTGAGGGATGTGCTTGTTTTGGCTGGAGTGGAGTTAATTTTCTTTCCACTAGCTGATATGTGACTGTTTTGGATTTGTGATGAAAACAGGGTTGATAACACAGGGATATTTTCATTACTGCGGGGCAGTGCTTACACAGTGTAAAGGTCTTTTCTGCTCCTTACCCCATCCCGCCAGTGAGGGGGCTGGGGATGCACAAGGAGTTTAGGAGGGGACACAGCTGGGACAGCTGATGATGACTGACTCAGAGAATATTCCAGACCACATGGTGTCACTCAGTATGTAAAGCTGGGGGGAAAAAAGAAGAGAGGAAGTTCAGAGTGATGCTGTTTGTCTTCCCATGTCACTGCTACATGTGATGTAGCCTGGCTTTCCTGGGAATGGCTGAACACCTGCCTGCCCATGGGAAGTAGTGAATGAATTCTTTGTGTTGCTTTGCTTGCCTGCATGGCTTTTGCTTTATCTATTAAACTGTCTTTATCTCCATGCACGAGTTTTCTCACTTTTCCCCCTCAAATACTCCCCACCTTCCTGGGGGGAAGTCAGCACCTTGTGTAGGGCTCAGCTGCCAGCTGGGGTTAATCCATGACAGGGAGTTAATGACCTCTGAGGATTTTTTCAGCCTTGTTTCTTCTGTGAGTTTGGGGATCTCGGGCAATCATGAACTGTGATTCTGGGTGCACTTCGGAAAGAGCAGAAGCCTTCCACAGTGGGTTTTCCAGTAGGATACTGATAGAGCATCTTATATGTAGTGATGCAGAAATCCTGCATGTAGGTTGCACAGGAAGGTTTTTGGATGCATCTGTGTCAGAGAACTCTGTATTATCAGTAGGCCCCTAGATATTAGAAAAGTCATTATGCATGTTCCATTTTGCGTGGAGTTGTTTCTGGAGGACTTTGGAAAGGCTTTGGCGTCACTTCGGGAGCGGTGCCGGGAGGGGGCGGCAGCGGCCCGGCCCTGCGGGGCTCCGGTAATCGGTGTGAGCCCCTCTGGAGAACCGGGATCGAGGCGGTGGGACCGTGTGTGAGCCCTCTGGAGAGCCGAGATTGAGGCGGTGGGACCGTGTGTGAGCCCTCTGGAGAGCCGGGATCGAAACGATGGGACTGTGTGTGAGCCCTCTGGAGAGCCGGGATCGGGGCTCCCAGGAGCAGATGTGAGCCCCTCTGGAGAGCCGGGATCGGGGCTCCCAGGAGCAGATGTGAGCCCCTCTGGAGAGCCAGGGGCGGGGCGGTGGGATCGAGTGTGAGCCCCTCTGGAGAGCGGAGATCGGAGCGGTGGGGGATGCATGTGGATGCTGGATGCCATGGGTGTTTGGGTGTCACATCAGCTCTTGCAACCAGATGTGTTCTGTCTGTTCCACATCCTGAAGCGCAGGTGTGTCCCTGTCCTGACTTAACCCCAGCCGGCAGCTCAGCCGCTCGCTTGTTCCGCCGCAGTGGGATGGGGGAGAGAATCGGGAGGGTAAAAGGTGGAAGACCCTGGGTTAAGAGTTAGCTCTGTGTTAAGATAGGGCAGTTAGATAAGCAAGGCAAAAGCTTCGCGCAGAAGCAAAGGGAAACACGGAATCCATTCACCCCTTCCCATGAGCAGGCAGATGTTCAGCCATCTCCAGGAAAGCTGGACTCCACCATGCTCAGGAAGACAAATGCCACCACTTTGAACATGCTCCCCTTCCTTCTTGTCCCTACTTTACATGTAAAAGATGACACCGTATCGTACAGGGGGGATGGTTTTGAGCTAAAAGAAGAGTGATTTAGATTAGATGTTAGGAAGAAATTCTTCACTGTGAGGGTGGTGAGGCACTGACACAGGTTGCCCAGAAAAGTTGCGGATGCTCTATCCCTGGGAATGTTCAAGGCCAGGTTGGATGATACTTCAAGAATAACCTGGTCTGGTGGAAGATGTCTCTGCCTATGGCAGGGGTGTTGGAACTAGATGACCTTCAAGGTCCCTTCCAACCCAAACCCTTCTATGATTCTATGGATGGCAACCGAAATAGCCTGGGCCTGTGGTGTTTTCTTCATGTATACTTGAACTAGTTAGACTGCTGTCAGTCTAATTTCATAAGTGGTGAATGAAGTTTTAAAAGAAACTTTTCCAAACTTTTAAACTTCAAGCTCTTAGAATATCACTTTACCAGCTGATTAAATGGAGAGTGCAGGGAAACTATCATAATGTTATTTATAAATGATTTGCTTATAGATTCACTTACAGAGCTTGAGGACCTGAAAAAATAGGCCTTGTTTGGAACACTAAGTAATAGTTCACATAGTTCAATGTAAGGTTAATTAAAAATGCTGATGTACATTTCATTACCTTGTAAGTGGCAAGTGGCTGGCTGTGGGATCAGTTCTATGAAGAATTCTAGGCAAATTATCCTTTAAATTAATGCCCTGACAGTGGAAAATGGATGTGATTTGCTGTCTTGACCAGTAGATCATAGTTTCTTTAGACTGAAGTGGTACGCTGAGCACTGTGCTAACGTAACGTGTTTTCTGCCTCTGAGTAGATTGTAGGTTCTGAATGCACCAATCCCTTAACCATGTCCATGTGCTCAAAGCAATGACCAAAGCTTCAAATGACTGGTTGCCTAGGATAGAAGGCTGCCTGCTATGATGGCTTACATGAAGTTGATGCTGAGTAGTTACTCTAGGCACTAACTCAGGTTGCTGGATGGCTTCCTGCTTGGTCTTTCTGCTGGGGAAAGCAGCAAGATGGGTAGGAAAAACTGAATGAAAAGTACTTTTCTTTCCTACTTGGTTGAAGTAAGTGTAAAGCTGTAGGTTTAATTCTGTACAATTCTTTCAGAATATTTTGTTAACTTAATATTATTCCACTGGAGTAATACCTGGCTAGAGCGCAAAACCTGTAGGTTGCATTTGAGTAAATTTTTCAGCAGTAACTATTCCTTATTTCCAAGTCTGTGAATGGTGCTAATCACGTAGGTACGTCTTGTCTGCATTTGTATGAAGTGTTTGGGGGCACCTCATTTGGAACGTTTCTTTGCTGTTATCAGAGCTGAGATTTGAAGCTTTTCTGCGGAGTCATCTGAAAAGAGCTGAGTGCAGAGAATGCAGAAAGCAAACGTAGTTGCTTTATTCAGGTTTGGTACCTTAAACATGGCTGTGCGTCCTGTCAGTAATGGATGTCAAGCTGTACTGTAATAAAACAAATGTTAGCATTATTTTTCTTTCATTGTATTTATGACTGATTAGCTGTTTGAGCTGTATCAACTATAGTCAACTTTTGGTAATAACCATTTTCCCCTTTTCACCTTGCAGTATTTCATCCTCAAGACAGCCGTGCTTACATGGGAGACATTTTTACATGTACCTCACTGAAATCCTATCAGAATACTGAATGCAATTCCAACTTAAGCCACAAAATGAAGAAATAAGAGCAGATGGCCCCTTCAGAAAAATAGATTAAAGATAATAGATGCTTCTGGCCAGCTACATAGTTAATCTCATGCTTCTTGTCAAGAGGTACTGCCAGTAGATAGTTATTATGCAAGGGTAAAGTAATAGCTGTATGAATTTAGTGGTAAAAGCTTTTCCTCATTCCCAGCTCTTTTTGATAATTTAAAATTATGTTCATAATTTTAAGGTAGTTATAGCAAATTTAAATAGTAACTTGTTAAGTTAGTTTTATGTTGCTTTAGAAAGGGATACTACAAAAAGAGCAGTCCTGGGAATGTAGTTCCATTTATAGTCAACAAAGACTGTAAATGCATTTCTGGCATTTTCTGGCTCTGACACACTGAAGATTGTGTGTCTTTAAACCCACATGTCAAATTTGGTAGAGGTATCTGTAACGCATCCCTGCGTTTCTCTGGATGGCGTGAGGAATAGCTTATCTTCCCTGTGGTTAAACGTTCTTTTCAATTTTATTAGTAGACAGTCAAGTATTTTTCAGTTCAGTTAAACACTTTTATTTCTTTGGTGTATGCAAAATAGCACATTCCAGCCTTTTAGGTGGTTATTCTGTATGTTACTGGATATGTCATTCCTGCACTTGCTCTAAAATCAATGAATTGATAAGGGGAAGTGAGATATAAAATTTAGTAACATGAGCCATTCTTTAGTGGGACTTCATTGGTCCACAAGTATCCACTATGACTGTTTGGGTTTTTTGTTCTTACCAAAGGCACCTTTTGCATTGTTCCTCTCTAGTAGCAAGGAGTAGTAGAACAGTCTACCCCATTAAGTGGTTATTATTGCTCAGCTGTCCTTCATCCTTGGGGCACCCAGACTCTGAATTTCTTAAGCAGCTGTATTTTTTAAAATGCATCCCCTTTGTCCTCTGCCACTTCTAGAAGTTAACTTCATTCTATAGTTTTGGAAAATGGAGCTTCAAAATTTTCTTTTCCATATAGAAGCAATTTGAGCATCAGTGAACCAAGAAGTAATGGCACCTCAGGTACTTGACGTTGGCACTTTTCTTATTGTTTCTTGGCAGACAGAAGTGATGAAGGAACAAAAACTTGGATATATGGGGTTATGAAGGCAGGTGGGGGACAGGCAGGGAAGGTGTCTGCTTAGTAGCAGCTTGTGCAGCTTCCCAGTGCTACTGTTACAGTTTTAGTTTAGGTTTTGCTGTCTCACCATAAATGTAGGTGAATTTCCCTGGCTGTGAGTTGTTCCACTGCACTTCAAGGTGTCAGTTGCCTTGTGCATGTGATATTTTGGAGTAGTTGATTTTCTGTGTATAATATGTAGAAATAGGCTGAAATAGGCTATTTAAACTATTTAATATAGGAATTACATCCCTAAGGAAGTTCATAATACACACCCTTGCTCATCACAGGGAAACAGATGTATTTGGTGAAAGTTGGGATTTTGAAATTAGCTGGATTAAAACTAAACCAATAACATGTCTAAAGGTAATTAATCATAATATTGCTATGTGACATAATGTGGTTGCAGTAAAACTCGGGCATCACATTTTCCACTTCTATATTAGTCCGTGATTTTAAACTGTCTTCAGAACTGTAAGACAAATGAATTGTCAATATCTTGACTGCTGAGTACTTTCACAGAACATGCAAGTATCCTGCTCCTTACAGGTATACCATAACCATGTTTGTTGGAAAGAAAGTTGGCCTTGGGCTTTTAAAAATGCCTTTTACCAAAGAAAGATACTTTTTTATGAACAAATTTACTGACCTGAAATATAACTTCCTCAGAAGGAACTGCCTAGTTTTATTTAGGGTAAACATGACGATGCTTTCTTAGAGAAAGACTACAGGTAAGAGCTGTTTCCTGTGGCAAGTAAAACCATAAAATAAATGCTACTAAAACTGTATTGTATTTCAACTGTATAACGTGTTTCAGCCAAAGCTTACTGGCATAAGTTGGTAGTTACTTCAGATACTTATACGGGTATAAAACTGTCTATTTAATTTTTTTCTTAGAAGTTGAGTAATGTTCTATTAGGTGAGTGCTAGGAATACTGGTTTAAGAAAAAGCTTTCTTTGACAGATGCCATGACAGTTGGAAGATAGCTTTCCTCAGTGAAGATGCTACATGGACAAGCACATGCTCCTGCAGAGACCAGGCTTATTGCAGTGGATGTGGCTGCTTTCCTGCAGAAACTGTTGAAAGATGTTTGTTCCTTCTCTTTTGATTTTCAGCTGGAATGAGTCCACAAGCTGGACTTTCAAGGTTTATCATGCTTTTATAGGGCAGTGTGATCTTTTTTAAAAATTCCATTCAACTAATTTTGAGAATAAGTTTGATAGAACAATAATTGGAAAAAGTAAAATGTGGTAGCAATATGGTGAATTCTCTGTAATCTGTATCTTCATGCCAGACAATATGTTTGGATTCACCTGCTATTGAGCATGGAAAGGATAGTAATTAATATTATTCCTCTGCTAGTTAAAAACTAACTTGGATGCTAAGTTTTTAACATCCAGTTTATGTTAAGGCTAATACATAAAATCTCCACACAGATTTCTTTAAGCTGCCTTTTCCCATAGGACAGTAGATGTATGAGCTGCCTTTGTATGTTTGTCCTGCCAAGCTGTGTTACTGCAGCCAAGGACTGTAACGGGTGACAAATAATGAAAGTACTGCCTACAATAATTTTGACAAAAGTAGTGTTTTGCTTCTTTTATTTGCTGGCAGTGGGAGTAATGGCCTTCTGAAGGAATCATAAAATGGTTTGAGTTGGAAGACTCTTAAAGGTCATCGAGTTCCAAGCTCCCTGCCATGGGCAGGAACACAGCCCACCCCACCCAGCTTGCTCAGAGCCCATCCAACCTGGCTTTGAGGTTAGAGGATTAGGGATATGTTAATGTAATCCAGGATGGTGTGTTGGAATTAGTCCTCTTTCTTTTACGTGTACCAACTAACCTCCATAGGTTTGTTTCATACACCTGTGGATCAGAATACACAAATGCTTTAGGATATTTGGATTGTTACCTTTTCCATAAGTATTTTGTCAAAGCATTTTCCAAATTAGTGATTTTTTGTTTGTTTTACAGATTAATATACAACCTATCTACAGTATGTCCCATGACATCCATCTGTGGTTCAGTTCTTTCTATACAAGCTTATCTTTGCACAGCTTACTTGCATATCAATAGTTTGTGCTTTAGTAAATAAAGTTGCAGATACTGTGTCTCAGGAATCTGAGCAATTTACATTGGAAGACCAGGAAACTTGTGTTCAAATCAGCAAGCTGAGAAAATTATGAACTGTAGGTTGAATCAGCACATATACATAAAGGTTACTCCAGCATATACTGTTTTCAATGGTTAATCTTTCCCAGGCTCCAAAGCAGAGGCTGCCTTCACTTTTAGTTCACTTGGCCAGTGCAGTGTCACAGGATATATAGATGTTTTTATCAATTCTGTAGTAAGATTGAGGTTATGCTTGTTGGTAATGGTTAGTGTTGGATCATTGGGTATGAGTTTTCTGTGTCCTAACAGTGTCTGCTTAATCTGAGCTTCACTGAATTCAGTATAAGAATTTAGAAACTTTATAGATACTTGTGATAGCCTCATCTCTGTTCATTTTCCTAACTCTGTGTGAAATATGAACGGTGACAAGTGTTTATTGGACAGAAAATGCACTTTAGACAATGTGATGTTCTGGGAAGCAGTGAGAAGAGGTGTGTAACTTTGGAAGAATGTGTGCATTTTCAGCCATACAGAGTAGATTGATAGTGGAACTCTGGATAGGGTAAACAATGGACTGCTGTACCCTGGGTCTGTCCATATATTTCTCTTGACAGTTTGAGCATATATAATCCTATCATGCATGAATAACATTAATTTCTAGCATGCTTTCAGATAAGAAATCATGGCTTTCTGGGCTACAGTATTTCATGAGAAATCTTGGAGTGGGGGCAGAATTTTTATTAGAACTAGTATTTTTTAAAAGTACCAACGATGGAACAAATCTTTCCATCAAAAAATCATTTCAAAACTCTCCAGTAAAACAGCAGAAATCAAACAAGCAGCTTGCTTAAATGTGCTGAGTAGAGAAGAAGGATCACAACTTCGAGTGCCGGCAGTGCTGTTCTGGTGCAGCCCAGGCGCTGGTGGCCTTTGCAAGTGCAGCTTCCTGGCTGGTGTTCAGCTTGTTTGAACTTCAGGTCCTCTTCTGCCAAGCTGCCTTCTGGCTGTTGGGTTTCCAAGCTGTTCTCATGCACAGGGTTGTTCTTCCACAGGCACAAGACTTTGCACTTCCCTTTGAACTTCATGAGACTGCTGTCAGCCCGTTCCTCCAGCCTTTCGAGGTACTTCTGTCATCACAGTACTGTTTTAATCAGTCCCATTTTTCTATCTGTAAACTTCACAAAACTGCATTCTGTGCCAGCAGATGTTAAACAGCATTGACCCACTAGTGTCCAGCCCTCATTTGGGCTGGTTGTGATGCCTCCAGCACAACCCTTTGAGCCAGGCAGGTTGGTTTTTGGTACATGTCTCTAGCCTGTACCCCATCAGTTCACATGAGGATGAGCCTGTACCCCATCAGTTCACATGAGGATGGTGTGGGAGACAGTATGAAAAGCCCTATTACAGATGGGATGGAGAAATCGGCTGCTTTTGTCTCATCTGTGGAGTGCTCAGGATGTGGATTGCTCTGTTGGGTTAGGACTGACTTTGGCTTCCCTGTCGTGAATTTGTGCAAACTACTCACACTCACCTTGTCCATCTGTGCTTCAAAATGGTTTTCTAGGGTTGTTTATGTATCACCTTCTAAGGGATCCAAGGTGAGTTTTACCATTCTGTTGTGCCCAAGACTCTCCTCCCTGCTTTTGAAGATGGGACTGTTATTTGCTTTGCTTCAGTCATCAACGGTGTTCCCTGATGGTCATAACCTTATGAAAACAGTGGCCTGTTGATGACGTCGGCCAACTCCCTCAGCATTTGTGGATGTTTCCCGAAAATTCTGGTTTAGTGATGATTCAAGTAAACTGTGACTTAGAGAAGGTATAAATTGTGTTTTATTGGGATTTATCAGTGGGATATGACATGTTACTGAACTGAGGATTGTCAGAGTGTGAGGCTGTACCTTGGCCCTCTGTCAGTTGGGATGGAGGGGGCTGGCAAGACTCTAGTTGCTCAAAATGATTTTTAGGGAAGTAGAGGAAAATAACACTATGTCTTGCTGATGGCTGCATAAATCTTGCAGAATGCTGGGTAAACATCCGTACACTTATTTGTGTAGCTATCAATTATACAAAATGTAGTGATGGAAAATCCCTGGTGAGGATGTGTTTTGGTAGCATAGCTGTCTTGCAGTATTAAATGTGGTTTGTTTGAGTCTGTTATCAGATTTTTAGACTACACTGTCTTTGCCAGTGCCCTAGAGCTTAAAGTGTGGTCTTTAATAGTGCTCAAGTCTGTCTGTTTTAAGGTTCAATAACTAGATGTGCTATAGCTACTGTTTCAACTTGGCAGTAGTTTAGAATGTGATATTTGCATATAAAGAGCTGCAGGTTGTACCCATTTTTCAAATGAGATCTGACTTAGGCTTTTTCTTGTGAAAGTTGTCAAAGGAGTCACAGAAAGTTTGAGCAGTGCTATGCAGATAATAAGGAAAAAAGATTATAGACCCTTCTTGATGACTCACCAAAATGACAAGTTAAATCTCTGTAAGGGCTACCTGGCTGTGTTCATACATATAAATGAAAGAGATGTAACGGTTGCTTTTAAGGGCTCTTGATGCAAAATATTAACTTCACTTTGCCTAAGCCCTGTGCCCCAAGTATGTGTTCTGTATGTTGGATCCCCTTCTGAAATAAGTCATGGCTTGACATTTAAAATCTGCATCCACAGTAGCTTTGTATCTTTACTGCCTATTGTTGTGTTTGCACATGCTGCTTTTTTGAGGGAACCAGTTTAAGCTCGTGCTTAAAACTTGATAAGAAATGTCTTCTAAACAGAAGGATCACTTAATGCTAACCCCATTTTGTTCCTACCATACCTTCTACACAGTTCAGAGGGCTTCCAGAGCCTTTTGTTTGGGGTTTTGTGTGCTACTACATAGAATAACTTGTAATCGTTGCAATTGGAAAAGATCACAAAGGTTAACCCGGCACCACCATGTCCATCACTAAACTATGTCCCCAAGTGCCACATCCACATGCCTTTTGAACACTTCTGGGAATGGTGTTTCCATCATTTAGCTGAGCAGTGTTACTGTTACAATGCCTGGCCATGCCTTCAGTCAAGAAATTTTTCCTAATATGCAGTCTAAACCTTCCCTGGTGCAACTTGAAGACATTTCCTCTTGTACTATCCCTTGTTACCTGGGAGAAGAGACTGACCCCGACCTGGCTACAACCTCCATTTTTGTGCTGTCATGTGGAAGCTTGAAAATGTCCTTACAGAAAGGGAATGGTTCTCCTACAGGCTCTTGTGCAATAGATATGGTAGATAAAACCAAGGCAGGGTCTCTTTTCTGGCACTTCCTACCTATAGGAATGATCATAAGGTGCCAAAGGCTCTAAGAAACCTCTGAAGGTCCAGTGTCCTGCTCCAAGCAGGACAAAAGCCAATGTTCTTGCCAATATTTAGGCAGTAAGATTAGGTGTTTCTGAGGCAGGGAGGAACATGGTAGTCAAGTTCCTGTTCTTGACTTGTTCTGGATGTGGATGTAGGACATTGGGTACTGTGTTTCCACCTGTATGTTTGAGATTTTTTTTTTTATTTTTAAGTTACAGAATAAATGAGTTGACTTTTTGTAGGTAGTGGATTTCTGACCTTGCTAATTTAAGAACTTTCATGTTTAAAGACAGCTGTAGGTAGTAGGCAAATCATGCAGGTGATTTTAGAATTTTGTTATAAGTTATCTTTAGAATAAGAACTAATCTTCAGTGGAGTAGGGTGGGTATATGAGACTGATGCCTACGTCTGCATCTTGTTTTCTTCCTGAGCAAGACTGATTAAACATCTATTAATATCTTATATTTGATTTTGCCAGTTCCTACTGTGGTACCTTCTACCTTATTGCTAATATTAATCAGTCTAAATATATTTCAGTGGAGTCATTTTTGATGTGAAGGTAATAGGTGTTCAATTAGTTTTGAATTGCTGAAATAAAGAGGCCCATTCAAAATATTTGTCATATTGGTGACTGAAATGTATTTTCAGATCAGTGCAGACAGGAGTACTTAGACTGTAAAATAGAACCTAAAATGCCTGTGAATGCAATTTAAATAAAGATTGGTTTGAGTCCTTCAACAGGGTTATTATTATTAACTTGAGGATTCTGAATGCTGTAGACATCATTCTAGCATGAACTGCTTATTTTATTGTAAATTCAAATTGGATTCATTGTCAGTTGCTTTTACAAAATTAAGGTGGCATATAAAAGACAATTATTCTGAATTCAACTATTGTAATAATGTGCATTAGTTGAAACAAATTCCTATGTTTTTTATGCACAGTTCATGTTCTTAATGTATT
Source organism: Lepidothrix coronata (assembly GCF_001604755.1). NCBI lineage: Eukaryota > Metazoa > Chordata > Aves > Passeriformes > Pipridae > Lepidothrix > Lepidothrix coronata. The sequence goes on along the minus strand of NW_016690247.1, from coordinate 2,806,320 downwards.
AGTTTCTATGCCAGTTCAGAATTAGGACCTATTACAGAGGCAAAATTTGTGATTTTTAAAAGGACTTTTTTTAAGCATCAAAATGTTGGCAGAGGAGGGTTCATAAAGGAATGGGTGTGGGTGCAATAATAGAGCAGCAGCATTAAAAATTAAAAATTTTATTGCATTTTTTATGTCCTTTAGACTCATTCAGGATGGGTTTATATGTTGTCATTTCACATATATTTAGCTTCCTTATTTTAAAATTTTCGAGGCTATTTTTGTTTGCTTGATTACTTTAGTTCTCTAATTTGCCTTTTTTTATGAAGATACACTAATTAGTATTTACTTTGGAAATGTCTTGGGGTGGAAAAAGGAATATTTTTCTAAGCATTTACTTACATCAGGAAATGTTTAGTTTGTGCTCTTAATTGTGTGTTTTTCTGGAGGATTGGGATGCTGCATACAGTTGAAATTGGGGAATTCTGCATCTTCTGTGAATATCTACACAGAGAAACTGCTTTGAAGCAAACTAGACCATGCTAGACGTGTTTTAAGATGCTCAAAAGCAGGAGACTAAGCTTGTCTCTGCTGTTTAGTGCAAAAATTGGGAGGGTGGTCCAGCTTCATGATGATCTAGGGAGAGTGAGTAGCAGGTCTCTTAGAGGCTGTTGTAAGGAAATCTGTGGGGGGGTTTTCAGGCAACCTTTTGAAATGTAGCCAGCCTTAGTGTGGTGATTCTAGTTCAAGTTCATGCTGTGCATGTTTTCAGCTTCAAAGACAAGAAATGTTTGTTGGAGAGGTGTTTGTTTGAGGACTTTTGATCATCCCCTAGTGGGACAGGGAGTAAAGGAGTCCAGTGTGAGAGATGTATAATCAGAAGCACAGTCAAGACCATTTTACTGTGACAATAATGAGATTAAGCTCTCATCAATATTGTCAAAATTAGAACTATAGTTGGGTTCACCATCCTGTATTAATGAACTTTGGATTTACCAGAAGTCTTGGAAGGACTTTGGGCATTAAGTCAGCATCCAGCACAGCAGACTTCCTATGACTTGGATTCACTGTGGAAATTCAGATTTTGATTTTTATTTTTAAATGTGCCTTCTGAAATAAAGTATGGGGTTTGCCACAGTGGAAATTTTCAAATAAACAGTATAAAATGCTGGTGAATTTAAACCATGGTATAGAAGTAGTGCTTTTATTGCAAAGTCTGTTTCGGAAGTGCTTACTGGTACTCTGAACTGGAAAGATTGTAGGAAATGTGGGGAAACTGGACTGGAATTGTCAGTTTTTCCTCCATTAAGAAAAAACTGATTTTTGTTACAAAATTCTACTACAACTGGCATGACCTCCCTCCTTATCTCTGGGAACTTGTTTCTTATCAAAGCTTGTGTGTTCCTTAAAGACATTCTTCATAAAATGCGAATTAGTAAATAAATCAGTCTGGTTTTTGTAGTAACATCATTTTGATTTTTATTTCTAATGTGAAACCTTAAGGAATCATGCTGTCAGAAGAGATGACCATCTCACTCAGTGTTGTATCTCCAGCAATGGTCAACAGTAGTGACTTTTCAAGAACTAAAACGACAGGGAAAGTATAGAAAGATACTTCCACAGCCTCCAGTTTGACTTAAGAGCTTTGTGAATTGAGGGTGGTGTGGTTTTTCTAAGTCAATTGTGAAGTCTTGATTTTAATGAGAAAGTCATGCTTCAGTAGTTGTATAACATGCTTGGTTGACTCATCTAAATTTTGTTTCTTTTTCATAGATACAAGGTAATAAAATGGCCCAAATAAAGCAATATAAATTGCTGCTATTGTATAATGTTAGTAATTCTCAAACCCACTTTATTTAGGAGTGTTTTTTAAAGGATAATGTGATTCTTAAAATATTCCCACTGTCAAAAGGAATGTGGAAACTACTCCTAGTGCAATTGCACTGCAGTTCCGTCAATGTCCTGTTCTCTGAAGCCACGGTCACTTGGATGTCTTAGAATGAGCCTTGGATTTTTCACTTCTTCTTCCATCTGAAGTAGGAAAAAATGAATATGAAATTATTTGGATTTAATGGGGTGTTTGATAAGGCTTCTGGATCTAAGGAAAAATAGTAGACATTTTCTTAAGGATTTGCAGGCAAACTTACCTGGTTTCTGTTTTTCCTGATCTTGTGTTAAGGAAATACTGTTTTAAGGACAAATTCAATATATATTTCTGTTTACTTTGACATTTGATCATATATTTATTTTATTGATTTACTACAGACAAACAGGGCATCACTTTGCTCTTTATTAAACAGAAGTATTTATATTGGCTTAGCAGAGGGAGCTGGAATCCTGGCTTGTAGTTCTGCCCCAGGAAGATTAATTCTAACTGAAGATTAATGTGAAACAATTCTACTTTGTCATTATCTGATGTATCTAGCAATGTTATTTGTTGAATTAAATGAGGACTAATCATTGCTTAGATCTCTCTGCTATGATTAAATGTAAAGAAAAAAATCCATGCAGTTATTACCGCATCCAGTTAAATTCCTGTTGCATTAGCTGCATCCTTGGTCTGAGAATATGGGATTTTAATCTCTAGCATTATGGGAAGCTTTAATCACATGTTTATTTACTGTTTGTGATCTAGGAAATGTCATTGCTTCATATAGCTAAGCAATACAGAATGTAATCTAAGGATTAAGAAAAGGCAAATCTTCCTATCCATTTGACCTTGAAAATCTGATTGGATTTCTTGTGTGATCTGTCATGATTTTTCCCTAATTATCTAAAGCTTGATGTATGTGAATGATATTCCATGAGCTGTGCAGATATGAGTAAAATTCTAATGGTTAACTATATTTCATATTCATCTAAGATTTGAGTGCAAATAAATAAGAATTTGTATAGCTATGGCAGTGGGATGTGGCTGTTGTTAAGAGTCATTTGACTTTAAAATCAATGTGGAAAATTGTGATCCATTTTGCTGAGAGTTGATTTGCAGCCTCTTATGTGTTTCAGTAGCTTCTTCCAGCAAATGGAAAGTTATTTAAACAGTGCAAGTAAAAGAATAAAGGCGTATTTATTCTTAAAATGGTCAATAAAAAGTGTGTAGATATTTGAGGTAGGATTTTTGGAGTAATTAATGAATGGATTTGACTAATGAATGGATTTCTTTTCATATTTATTTCAGCTACTTCAAGCTCAGTGTTTACCAGAGCAAGAAGGGAATGATCATTTATGACCTTAATTTTTTATTAACTAAATCAAAAAAGTTAAATTATGAGTGTATTTAGCACTATTCACATTGTTACAATCAAGTCCTTCAAATGCTGAATTCAAATAACTTACATAAGCTGAAATATTTTAGAAATACAAATAGAAGTGTGTTGTTCTCTTAAGGAATTTATGCACCTTGTTCGGCTGAAGAATGTTACTGAGCTGGAACTCTGTACTTAACTCTTGAAATACTTTTTAACCTTAATTCCATCTGAGATGTCTTAATGTTCCTGAAACGACTCACTTCTAGATGTAATATTGGCAATTTCTAAGAAGGTCCTTGTGATTTTCATTTTTGGGTGGGAAGGGGGTTGCAGTGTATGCCATGCTGTGCATTTGGAGACAGCATCATAGGACTCACCAAGAGAAGACAAATTTTTAGCTTTACCAGTTCATAAAAACAAGGTGGGCTTTAATGTTAAAGGTACTTTTATTTTGTAAGTTTAGATTCTTCAGGAAAAAGTCCTTCACTGTAACAGTTCTTATAACCACTGACAACTTGTAAAGGTCTTGTATCAGCCTAGTGTCAACTGAGCTACCAGGAGGTTTCGATGCACTGATCTGTCACAAGAAAATACAGCACAGTGCATTAATTGAATTTTTAATATTAAATTGAGTTGAGTTGTGCTTTTCTGCTGTTGAACAAATTCTGGTCCTAATATCAAAAGTCAATACTAAATGAAGTCATCAAAATTTCTGTAACTTCATTTGCTTCAGTCATAACAAATGGATGTAGCTTTATTACAGTTTTAATATTCGGTATCTCCTGGTGTAAAACATTGGTAAAGGAACAGCATACTCTGGTCAGCTTTGAGTGTTTATACTAATAGTGTATACCAACAGAATCCTTAAAAATTACTGTTGTTTTTACTTGTAAAACATAACCTTTTAAGTATCTAGTCTTGTTTTTCCAAGAGAAATCAAAGAGCTTTATCACTACTACCCTTGTTATATCAGGGAAGAGGGATGTTAGATGTAGTTTATTAATATTTGAAGGCTGTGATAGTACTATGGTTTTATGTCTCAATGTGATACTTGGAAACTTTGACTTCTAAATAAAACCAGTCACCGCTTTCTGAGTGGGAACATCACACCCTATAAAATTTTAGTCTTAATTTCACCTGGAAATGAGTTCCAAATTAAACAGATGTAACTTTACGTCTGCTTAATTGCCTATAATTCTCTGGGATATAAAGTGGCATCTCCAAAGGACATGTGAATTCCATTTTTGACTGGTTTTGGCTATTAAAATGTTCTTCATTTATTGTTGGTAGCCTGTGGAGGAAGGGTGTTGGAGGTTATTTTTACTGAACATGCTGAAACAAAGGACATTCGGAGCAAGGTTGCTTTGACAGGGCTCCTCCAGAATGTTTACTTTGCCTGGAATCCATATGAATCAAAAATTTCCTAGGGACTTGACAAGAAGATTTGAAAGTATAGCTGGGGAAGGCTTTTCCTTCAAAAAGCCTTCAGATAGTCTGAGGCCAGGTTGGTTCCTTAGTTCTTAAGTCACTGAGCACTAACTTGGATAAATTGTATTTATTTCCTGTTCTGTGTTAGTGAGGTGGAAACTTGCATGGAAGACTGGAGTTTGTTATTGGGAAAAATGTTGGCATCTTCATTTCTGTAGTAGTAAATGGGAAAGGACTGGTTTTCATTAAATAAATCTAATGATGCATGGATTTCTTCCGTAGTAAGAAATGTGTTGGTTTATTCCATTTTTCCCTGGATGTAATTTCAAATTAGATTGTATTTTAAAGTGTACTAAAGGATGCTTTTTTTAATCAGTTTCTTTGCATTCAAGTTTTTATTACTGTTTCCCCTTGGCATAAGATCACATTTTCACTAAAGAAGCTTCAAGGTCTTGATGAATGTCCTTAAATTCTGCTGGTCAAGTAGAGCAGAAGAGTGCTTCTTGGGAAAAATTAACACGATACATGAAGATGAATGTGGAGGACAAATGCTAGATTCCAATAGAAGAAATTTTATGGCACTTTTGAGATTGATTGGATTTTGGAATGTGTTAACATGTTTAACTCTGCAACCCCAACGTGCTGGACCCAATCCAGCAAATACCTCAAGCAGTGCTTCACTTTCAGTCTCCTTGTGTGCTGCTCGTGATTCCTCACTAATGAAATGAAATCTGGGATTCTTTTCATTAGCATGCTAGAGAGTCAATATTTGGAGAGAATTATAATCAAGAGTCAGTTTTTTATGCGTGTCTGGAATGAACAGAGTCATGCAGCCTCGTTTGAACTTCTAAATCCCATTCCTAATAATGTCGTTGTTGGTATAACACTAATCTCAGATTTTTGGGTATGATCTACGTGCCTCAATTACATTCCTGAAATTCTGAAAGATTAACTTGATATTTACTCCTAAGTGAACTGTAGCCAGCCATCATTAAACCTGCATACTTTGTTTATAGTAGAGGAATACAATGGTTGAGTATTAAACTGTGTTGTATGTTTTGGAATTTAAACATGCACAAAGGTATCTGAGAACAGTTTTTACAACTTGAGCCGTATGAAAAAATACAGCCCAAGTGTTAAGTTAAAAGCTACTACAATGTTTTCAATGCTATTCAAGGTGCTGATATAAACATGAATATAAAAAAAACCTGAAAAGACAAAACATGCTTTACCCTATTGACTTTGTATAGCCAGTTATATGTATTAATTACACACTATGCCATATGTATTATGCCATACAGTATTAGCTTTGAAATTTATTTATACTGACTGAAGATTCTCAGCTTCTAGATTGTTGTATTAAACTGATAAAATAACTTTTTTTAACAGAAATTGAAAAATTCCAAAAAGGGGAAGGAAAGGAGGAAGAAAAGTATATTGATGTAGTCATCAATAAGAATATGAAGCTGGGACAAAAAGTTCTGATTCCAGTAAAACAATTCCCTAAGGTAAGCCCAGTTTTCATGCTTGATAAATTTAGATGCTTGTAAAAGATATTTCACCGGTATCTTATCTGGGTTTTTTTTAACTGTTACATTTAAAACAACTAACAATCACTACTCTTGCTGTTCTGCAATCTTTTCTATAGGGGCTCTAAGGTAGAAATGGTTCTTCTTGGAATAAATGTGAAGGAAAATGGTGCTGGTCACACAAACTAGTATGTTGAGAGCAAATAAATGAATTATATTTTTGGGATAGCAGGATCTTCCTATTCAGATTATCAACAGGAAAAAGAATATTGAAATTGACTGTGATGCCAGGCTTGAAAACTTCTTTATTGTAGCTAGAAGTGCAGCTTAAAATGCACCATTAAGGAAGTAATTGTGTAAATTTTCTTCTCATCCTCTTAAGTTTCAGCCATGGTTGGTCATGAATGAGTTATAGCTACACTACTAAATTATACAATCTGCTCTGGAGGGGTAGGGACTGTTTTGTTAATATCTTTGACCACCATGAATTCTTAATACTTTTTTACTGCCAAGTATTATCCTGCACTAAAATATTGCTGCCTGGAAGCATTTATTCAACATGCAGTAGGCTGTGGAACTTTATTATTTTGGTCCCATTTAAAATTCCAAGGTTAATGTTATGACAATCAGATTAGCATTTTTTCATTTGTTTGAAATTGCTTTTTTCTTCCTATTAGAAGTTTCAAGACTTTCTGCTCATGGAGGAAAAATTCCTTCATTGCTTCTTCCGTATGTTTAGGAAGACTTTTTCTAATTGTTTTTTTCCCCACAACATCAGGTTTGGTTTTTTTTCTCTCAGGCCTATGCTCAGTAACTTGCAGGGATTGCTCTGCTGCTGTTGAAAGGTTCATGAAATACTGCTGTAGTGAGTGCAGGAGTGCAGATCATGTGGGCACCTCTTTGGAACTCTGAAATAAGTCATCTCTGGCTAGGTAGAACTATATACAAACATACAGAAACATAGAGATGGGAAGAAGGTAAAAGATAGGGACAGCTCACTTACCTGGTCGGTGTTTGTAAGCAGGACATTTTTGTCATAAATGTTGAGATGTAGATACTTGAGCTCAAGCGGAAGGAAAGCAAAATGGCTATTAGAAAGGGAAACACTGCCTTCTGAAACATACTTCTGCTTCTTTAGTCCTGTAAGGAAGGTTGACACTAAACACTGAAATCATTCAGGATAGCTGGTAGGAAAACCGTTGCCATCTTTCAAGTGGGTAGATATTCTCTGCTGTGTGATCAGTAGTTCTGGCCCATAGAGACAGTCTTTGACTGTCTGAGCTGGAATAAAGCCTGGTGGTGCCATGGCAAGAAACCTGAGTTTATGTCCAGACAGAGCTTTGTAATCCTGTATGTCTGTTTAGACCACCAGGATCTGGGGGGACACAGAGCAGTACAACTGCTGTGCAGAGTAGACATGCTATGTGAGTTCCTGTGTCTCCACTGGGACTTGCTCCACAGAAAGCCAAATACTGATATCTTTACTTAAACAAATCTCCCTTTTGCCACAGTGAATAAAATCCTAGGTGTCTTATATTTAAGAATATTTTTACCCCAATATAAAGGGGCTCAACTTTTTCCTAATTTCCATTTTTTTTACATAAAAATGGATATTTATATTAAAGATTATTCATTAAACATTCTGTATAGTCAAAATGAACTACAATTCCTCTCTGTATAGGAGTAGTCTGAGGGGTGAGTATCAATTCAGAATTATGACAGGTACTCTTGATATTCTCTGGAAAGTACCTACCCTAAACCACAAGCAGTGACTGCGGTTTGCTGTCACATGTTTACTGGAACCAGGCTTGTTGTTTTATTTGAGATCTAATAATTTATGATGCATAGTATGAAGTTCAATAGCTTCAATATGGCAAACTAAGAACCTTATCCTGGCATACTGTAGTCTGCAGTGAGTGACATGAGTTTTTAATGCCTGTACACAGGGGAACAAAGTCTCCTTGTGTCCTAACTTTTTCTCTAAATGCTAATCCTATTCATATTTCTTGTTGAGAGGAAGGCTCAAAAGTTAAGGATGCTTTTTCAAGACTTGTGGGGTAGATGTCTGTTTGCTCCAGTCACCTTGGTTCCACTGAGCTCTCTGTAGAGGGCATGTGTTGTATATTTGGCCAAGTCTGATCGGTGACAACCAACACAGCTCCACTAAGGGCAAGTTATGCTTTACAGAACTGGTGGCCCCCTAGGATGAGATTAAAGTGTTGGTGGATAAGGGAAGAGCAACTGATGTTGTCTACCTGGACTTGTGCAAAGCATTTGACATCATCCCATGTGACACTCTTGTCTCTAAAGTGGAGAGACGTGGACTTGTTGGGTGGACCACTTGGTGCACAAGGAATTGGCTGGAGGGTCACATTCAGAGCTGTGGTCAAAAACTCCCTGTCCTAGTGGAGAGCAATGATGAGGGGTGTTCCTTGGGGGTGGGTACTGGGACCACTGCTGTTTAACATCTTTGTTGGTGACAGCGGGATTGAATGCACCCTTGGCAGGGTCACTGATGACACCAAGCTGTGTGGTGCAGTCACACACTGGAGGGAAGGGATGGCATCCAGTGGGAAGTGGACAGGTTTGAGAGGTGAGCCTGTGAGAGAACCTTGTGAACTTAAGCAAGACCAAGTGCAAGGTCCTCCGTGTGGGTTGGGGCAATGCCAAGCACAGATACAGACTGGGCAGAGAATGGATCAAGAGTATCCCTGAGGCTTGCTTAGGTTGTTGGTTCAAAGGAAGCTCAGCATAAGCTGACAGTGATTGGAGAAGTGGGGATGGCTTTAATTTGAAAGAGGAGAGATTTGGATCAGACAGTAGGAAGAAATTCTTCACTATGAGAGCAGAGAGGCGTCTGGTACAGGTTACCCAGAGAAGTTATGGCTGTTCCATCCCTGGAAGTGTTCAAGTCCAGGTTGGGTGGCACTTAGAGCAACCTGGTCTAGTAGAAGGTGTCCCTGCCCATGGCAAGGAGGTTGGTACTGGATGATCCTTAAGGTCCCTTCCATCCTATACCTTTCTGTCATTCTCTTCTGTGGAACTTACCAGAAAGTATTGGGGAGCTCATGAAAACCTGAAATGGTCTTTGACATAAATGTTTTATGCCTCTGTGCTGCTGTTCTCTGTGCATGTGTGCCATTTTCTAGACCATTTTGCATATGATAGGTGTTGGTATTGGTATGAATGTGTTGTTGGTAGAACGTACCAAGGGATAGTTCCTGAGAAAAATAGTTAGAAGATGTTTCTAATTTTTGGGCAGTTTTCTTTCCTAGTGGTCAGTATTGTTGACAAATGCTTCAGAAGAATGAAATTTAAGACTTAAATATGGATGAAACTTGTGTGAAAAGATGTTTTGCACGTTTATATAGAATTTAGAGTTCTAGCAAACTGGTGTGTTTGCCTGCAGTCCACACTAATGCTGTTACCTATTGTGCAAGATCCTGACCAAAGATATTTCCATTTTTTCAGAAGTACTCTTTATGATGTTAGTGACCTGAGAATCTGCTGGTCAAAGCTGACCAAATCATTATAATAATTGATTAATCTGTCAAACAAGCATTTGGTTACCAGTTTGGGTTTAATCTGACTAATTTGGGTATCCAGAAAGTGGTGAGAAAAACTAAGTTTGTTTTGACTCCATTAGTAGAACAGTCCTTCCCTAACTACATGACACTTCTTTTAAACTGCATCAAAAAAACCCCAAATTATTAAAATTGTTCAGTCCTTAACAGGGTTAAATATCTGAAAACGAAACTAACAACAAATAAGTGATTGTCAGGGGTTGAGATTGGCCCCCCTGGGAGCAGGATATATTCCCCCTATAGAAGCCTCTTGCCTGAAAGTTTTCTCTTCCGTGTTGAGATAAATTATGGAAAGGGGCAGGGGAAGCCTGAAAATTGAGTTTTGGATTTCTAATGTGGCTCAAACTGCCACAGTGATTTTGCCAGCAGAAACTGTTCCTTTATTTATATTTCTTAATGATGGCTCTGGGAAGGAAAGATGCCTCTGATGTTTAGTTATATTGACATTTCATTAATCCTGTCTTAATTTCTTATTATAAATGAGGTCTGTGAACCAAAACAGCCCATCAGTGCCCTGCCCCCATTAAGACAGTATGCTAGACCTGACCTATATTTCATTGCCCTTTCCCTCTTTAAAACTTTTTTCCTAACTGTGACTCCTTGAATAAATCATAACGGCCTCAACATAGGTCAGGGAGCCGAGGCTCTGATCTGATCAGCCTGGCATGGCAATGCTTGCTCACATTACCTGTCCTGTCAGATACATTCTCATGAGATCATGACTGGGTCCTGTGCAATTACCTCTGACAGCCCTGGGAGATGACAGGTTAACTGCAGCAGAAAGTTATTCAGCTGAAGTGCAGAGCAGCAGGGTTTTTGTTGAGGAATCTGGTAGACCTCACATTCAAAAGTGCATATTGCACTTTTTTGGGCATCTTTGCTCACCCTGAGAAAAACCTAATGAGTTTCTGGTCTTCTGCTTAGTGCACAAATAGTTGAATGTCTCTGTGCTTAACAGGCCTCCTACCTACAGCTCTTGGTTCCTTCTCAGATACTATATAATTATATCCTTTAGCTGGGAACTTTTGTCTTGCTCAACCCTTTGCAGTGTTAAGAGGCCTAATATCTTGTTATAGAGCTAATTGGTTTAATTTATTTTTTTTTTTTTCATTTCTGGACCTTGATAGAAGGTGATAGAATAACCAAGATAAATTATTTCATAGCACAGACAACATTCAGGTTAAAGATGGTTAGTCCCAAGAGCTATGTTCACTTTCTCCTTGTGGCTGATTGTGCATTTGGATAAATTTCTTTGTGTTCTTTAGACTCTGGTACACATTAAAAAAAGGCCCTGAATTAATGTCTTCATATGGCAACAAAATAGTCTTGGTAAGACAATGTAGAAACTCTTATATAGATTGCAGGTCCAGTCACATCTTTTCAAAATCTGATTATACACAGTCTTATGATTTTTCAGTTTGGTCCAACTCTACAGATTTCTCTAAGAGGTCTGAATTGCTGTGATGGGGAAATTAATCTCAGGTATTTAGGTGAGGCTTGAATAAGCTTTGGTAATGCTGTCTGCAGTCCTGTTGTAACTGGGACATGTACTACAAGCAAGGATTAGAGAGGTAAGGGCTTTTATGCAACCTTATAGGAAAAAGGCCAACTTCTTGAGGTAGGATTCAGCTCTAAATCTAGTTACTTATAGATATGGGTCCATGTGGATGCTGAATGTCTAAACTACAGTTAGTGGAATGAGATCTTGTCAGTTTAGGACACTGAGGTCAGGGTGACTTACCTTGCTGTTTGATCAGCTGAATACCTCAAATGACTTTAGGTCTTGTGTAAAAATGTGACCTTTAAACCTGTATTTCTGTTGCATTTCATGCTTGAAAATAATCTTCAAACTCACACAGGCTTTAAGGTAGAAGAGGTGAGGTGGCCACTCAAGGGAAGGTCATGATGTGGTTGTCTTAGTGAAGGGACTCTCTGGATCTATCCTAGCACTGCTGTGAAATGCCAGAATGCGTGAAAGGTGTTTCAAAGCTTCAGTATGTACAAGTGAGGCAAGAGGGTGTTACCCCCTTCCCACACATTTAATGAATACTTATTATCAAGTAGTTTACTGTCAGAAATCTGACTTTGCTTTGACGGTTTTCTGAACTTGGGTGTTCTGAATTAGGAGGAAAAAATAGCTTCTGTAGATGATAAATGGAATGATGGTGGTTTTCCATGAGATGGATCAAAACTATGGGAACAATTACTTCCATTTTGACAGGTTACCATTTTAAAAATTGCTCTCAGATCTACACTTAAATACTGGGTAAATCTCAGAAGTCAGGAAGAAATGGTCCGTGCTGTTCCCTGAAGTGATACTTTAAATATATTTTCTCAAAAGTTACTGAGTTGTGGAACTGGTATCTATTTAAACCTTTTAGCTCAACTTTTAAAATGAAAATATCTGTTTTAAAATGTCATTGTCATATACAATATATATGCAGTTGTTACATAAAGTCATGGAGAGATTAATATTTTAATCACATGACTAGTTAGAAAGCAATTTTTTGTAATAGATTAGTTCTAAGGATTTCTTAGTAGGGATGAGAAAATGTGGTTGCATAACCAGAAGTGATGTGGAGGGACAAGCATCAATTGTAATACCAGGGATAGCTTTTGAGCAACTTTATAGTAATCCATCAAGCTTTCTGTTGTGAATAAATGTTTAAAGACCTATTGCTATGTTACGTGAAGGAGAAGAGCTTGTGATATGATGTAAATGCTGGGAATATGTACCTTTCTACAGAAACCTTATCTTTTTTACATGAATGGGAAAAACCTTGAAGTTTTCCTTGGTTCAGGTCATTGTAAGGGAAAGCCCTCTGAATCTTAAATTAACTTTTTTTTTTTCTAGTGACCTTGTCACAGAGGAACCATTGCAGAAAACTAATATGTCAAGAAAGCTTTCTATGGCTTTAATGACAATGGAGCGCTCAGAGATTTACAGGGAAGCATTTGGTCAAGCATTTATACTTTCACTAAGTATTTTAAGCTGGATGAACCATTCTCAGCAGACTTGCCTTGGTGGGGATAAACAAGGATTACTTCTTCCATTATATCCCCTTTTCTGTAATATATACATTTTAAAATGCTGTAGCACTGGTATTAATTCTTTTTTTTTTTTTTTCTGAAATAGTAGATCAAGTGTTTGTGAAGAGAATATCTCCCTTGTATGTGAGATATCACTTATTACTCCAGAACGGTTTTCAGGGAATAGTTTCAAGCAGTGATGTAGCAAGGAAACAAATCTCTAGATAACTGTTCAAGTCATGTTTTGATTTGGTGATTCTGAAGAATTGTGTACTAAGCAGTGATGTCCATAATCTTCATTGTACAATATCTGCAAAAATGCCTATTAAAATGAGGATTTACGAATAGCTAAGGAAGGACATAATTTTCAAGCAAAAACCTTATTACCAATTTTTTCCCGTTTCTATTGGAAAAGGTCTTTTCTATTAAAAATGTATTCTAAATTGGAGATTTTTTAGTTATACAACACTTTAAGGTAATCTGTAAAAGGGAAATAAATAAATGCTTTTGCTATAATTAACAAGTACTTGTGGGCTAATGGACACCATGGTCAAGAGATGTCAAACCCCATGTCTCAGGAGTTTGAGAAGGAGCTGTTGCACTGCATGGTGTCTCTTTACCCACAAAGTAAACCAGAGGTGTAGAGACAGGTAGATGTGCTTTCAGTGATGACAGAGTTTAGGAATAGGAACATCCCTTAAATCTTGCATCATTTTGCTCAAACTAATATATATCTGGTGATATTTTGTAATGATGTAATGGTACAGAGGGTACCATTTACCAATAGTGGAGTAGCGTTTGGCTTGAAGTTTAGCTGAGGTGGTAATTTTCACCATTTTATCCACTTGTCTCCTTCCAGGTCTGTTAATCTGCATCTTGATACTATTTTTGCAAAGATGCCTGAAGCTTTGCTGTAATTTTGCTTGAGAAACCATTTTTGCCGTATCCTTTAGACCTGGTCTAGAAGCAACTTTAAGTTGGGGACTTTATCTCCTGTTTTATATGCCATCATCCATGGTATCCTGATACCTAATACATTAGAACCTGTGTTAATGCAGAGACAATCCTTGATTTAACCCAGGTGATCCAGTGTAGAGTAACATTCATGCTTCAATACACTGTTAAGCTGATGCTAGTGAATTCAAGGGCAATTTGGGGTATTTACAGCAGTCTGAAGATGATTGTGCTGTACTTGACAAGAGTGAGTAAAGAAGGGAGTCTGTCATGTCTGATTCTGAGCCAGTTAGTGATTGTGACTGATCTGACTTGAACAGAGCTGCTCAGATGTCTTGTTACTATCCAGTGCATCTAATTCAGAGATAGTTTATAAGGCAGAGTTGAATACTAGACTTGAATTTGTTTGTTTTTTCTTGTGCTCTTGGGACAAATAAACTCTAAATGTGGAGCATGGGAAGCAGCCATGAAACTTGTACATGAGCTCGCCTGGATCTGCCAGGTTTATTTGCTTCTGTTTCACCACCAGACAGGCTGGATTTGCTAGTTTTGAAATTAAAATTTGTCTTACTGAGCGGTGATTTTGTACCTTTAGGTTTGAGTCCTTCTACTCCTTGATTGCTGGGGATAAAGCAGTGTATAAATAATGCTAGTAACTTAGTGACTGATATTTTTTTCTATATCTATGAAATATTTCAAAGTAAATCTTTGATGTTTCCAATTTGATGTAAAAGGGAGATAAACCAATAGTTTTAACAGAATGCAGTACCTGTCCAAAGTAAATAATCTGTTTTCTTCTGAAAGGATTCTTTCAATATCATAAATGAGTTTTATTTACAGAATAATCAACTGAAATGTTCCAAAGCTTTTTAGCTTTGTGGGAATAAAAATGCTTTGACTGTGTTGTAAGCCATTTTTTACTAACCTTTAATGTTTGTGTTTTTAAGCTGCACCTGGAGGTACTGTGCTTTCAAATCAGCAGAATTTCAGACTTACAACACAAGTTTCTTATGCTTCAGACTTGTCAAATCTAATATTTGAAGCCCTGGTGCACAGGAAAGAATAGTTCTGTGGATCTCAGAATGCATTTTTATGTTCATTAAATGTCTAGGACATGTCATCTGTGCAGCTCTTTGTATAGCTGCTGTTATGTCTGGCCTTGACTCTAGAGATTTCATGGTTTTGATAAGATGACAACTTTTGGAGGTATTAAAGTTTTAGATTTCCACGGGTCAGGTTTTAGATTTCTGCAACATTAAACTATTTGGCTTTAAAAGAACTAATACAGCTGGAATAAAAAGTGTTTATTTTTCTTCTCAATAACTTATAAGGATATTTTAAAGTAAACATAAGTAATCCTAAGTAATGCTTGAAAAACTGAGGTGATGTTCCACTACATAAAAGCTTTCATTTGAGCTTAACTGAGGTTCCTTTAATTTAAGGAATTGCCAAGGACTTACTGACTTCTGGAAATTCAAACTTGTTACATATAGTTTAAATTCATTTGCTTTCCTAAGTTTTATACCTTCAGAAATAATAAAATCAGAAGTCCAAGTTGGAAGGGATGTCTAGAAAACATCTGGACCAACCTTCTGTTGAAATAATGATTGTAAATTAGATTACACAGCACCTCATCACTGGCCCTGAGTCCTCAATATCCTCAGCAGTGGAGATTTCTACTTTTTTCCTGGGCAATCTTTCTGATGAATATTTTCCTTGACTGTATCTTAAGAGCTATATGGAAAAAAAAAGGGAATATATCTAATAAAAAAGGAAATTAAGGAAATTGTCTGAGAATTTCTTTGTGACCTGATAATTTCAGAAGACTAATTCATGCAAAGCCTTAAATTTAGTAGGTTCTATGGATTATAATCATGCATAACCCATTTGCTCAATTGTATCTTGTTCCTACCTCATATCCCCATTGGGAATTGAACATGAAACTGCTAAGAGGAATAAAGTCTTGTCATATTTAGTTGACTTTTAATGCTTGCTTTCCTTTTTTGTCTGAAGCTGAAGGAAAGGAATCGGAGCTGTAGACTTTCTGCATTGTAGGGTGAATGCAGCTGGGCCTTTTTTCCATCAGCACTTCAGAGTAGGAATTAAGGATTTTGGGCTACTACTGCCTGAAAGTCTTATCAAGTCTTTTCAAATTACTCTAGATGAATAGGCAGGTCAAAGTAGTCCATACTGGCTCTTAGAGGGACAACTAAAGAACTTACAAACTGTTTCATAAATTTGAGGCCACAAAGCTTAAGCCTGTTTGCTCTTTAGTTGTAGGTACAAGTATAGTGATGTCTCTTTGGTATGATTGTGTCACATCAGTTTGAGAACTCAGCCTTCTAATCCATTGTTACCACTTTTCTATCATTGTTTGTCATGGGGTAACACCTTTTTTGACCTTCCTTTTCTGATTAACATACCTGTACAAGCCCTTTCCGTTACTTTGTGTTCCTTGCCAGGTTCAGTTTCAGCTTAGCCTTGGCCTTTCTCACTCCACCCCTACAAAACTAGACTTCTCTACACTCTTCCCAGGTACCCTGTCCTGGTTTCCACTGTCTATGCATTTGCTTCTTGGCCTTTAGTTTGACCAGCAGGTCCCTACTGAGCTGTGATGGTCTCTTGCCTTCCATGCCCAATTTCTTGCTCCTGGGAATTGCTGGCTCTTGCATTCTCTGCAAGTCTTTCTTAAGAATCTGTCAACTCTGTTCCACTCCCTTGTCCTCAAGGGTGATCTCCCAGGGGATCCCAGTGACTAGCTCCCTGGAGAGCTGGAAGATGCTTTCCTAAAGTTCAGGGGCCCATCTTTATTCCTTACATGATCCATGTCCTACAGGACTGCAAATCCCACCAATGCATGATCCCTGCAGCCTGGGCTGCCTCCAGTTTTGGTGTCCCCAGGTATCTCAGTCACACTGGTGACCATCAGATCCAGTATCACATCTCCTCTGGTAGGGCTGTCTACTTACTCGAGTTAGGAGGTTATCCCCCATCCATTCCAGGAGTCTCCTGGATTGCCTACAGGTCATCATGCTGCTTCCCAGCAGGTGTCAGGGTGGTTGAAGTCTCCCAGCAGGACAAGAGCCTATAGGTGCAATGCCTCCTCTACCTGGAGGAGAAAGGCTTTGCCAACAGGTTCCCCTGGATCTGGCAGTCTGTAGTAGACACCAGGTTGTCTTTGAGTTCAGGTACTTCTGTGTTTCTCTGATGGAGCCACTGACATTCCTTTAACTTTACTACATGATTGTACTTTAATGTCTTGATTTATCATCTAATTGTTGTTTGCACCTCTTGTTTTAGCACAGTATTCCATTTTACATATTAATTTATGATTAAAAATCTAATGAGCTTAATGTTTTTGCTTTCTTACAGTTCAACTTTGTGGGAAAACTTTTGGGCCCCCGTGGTAATTCTCTAAAGCGTTTACAGGAAGAAACGCTGACAAAAATGTCTATTTTGGGAAAAGGTTCTATGAGGGACAAGACAAAGGTAAGAGCTCAGTACATCAGTGGAATTTTGTAGCTTAAATTTTTGAGGAGGGGAACAAACCCTGTAACAAATTGGAACAAATGAAAAGTATGGGAGATCCTAGTATTGTTTATATGTAGATGAGACCTGTTTCCTGAGGAGTCTGTTCTCACTGAGTATTTTAAAGCTACCATGAGTTGTATTTAGGCCCCCCAAACTGTGGGCTTTGAGGATATAAGTGGGGCTTTCCCTGTGGCATATTCTGCATTGGTCTCATACAACTGATAATGAGCAATGCCCAAGTGAACATGGCAGTGTTCTCACTTTGGAGGAAACCTGACTGCTAAACAGGTTTTTAACAAACATTTTCAGATAAAATAACACTTAACCTTTAAATTTAGTAACATTTAATAGCATTTTTAAACAAAAATAAAATAACTGATGAAAGCAGCTAAAATACAACTGGAAAAATTCACAGCTCTGGAGATGAGTTATGCATTTTAAGCAGCTGACAACTTGCAACTGTTTCTATGGGAATATTCTATTTGGTTGTAGTGGAGCCAAAGTAAACAGCAGAACAGAAATCTTCAGCTTATAGGTGTTTGTAGTAATAGCTTTCACTCTTTACTTAAATCTCTGGCTAAATTTGTAGTAGGTAAGGGTCCATCAGTAAGGAGATGTCACATGTCTAGTAAGCTGCATTGTTTAATTGGAACATCCCTAATGATAGGAATAAAAACATTGAACATATTTCTTGCCTCCAGCATATAATGTTTTATAGACTTTGAGTGAAATACCTATGTGGTTATGTAATTTAAAACTTAAAAATACTGTGTGATATGAAGACTGATAATGACATTAGGGACTTAGAGGGCCGGCTACTGAATTGCTTAAACTATATAATTTTTAGCACATTTCTGCATCAGCAAAATATAAATATTATGTGATCTATAGAGTATTTATCAAGAAGTTAATCAGAGTCCATAAATTACTCTGTTCTGTAGAACCTGGGCTATCTCTTTCTATTAATTACGTCTTAAATATTTTTATTAAATATAAATGAGCTAAATATAGTTTGTGCATATAAATACATTCTTCTACAATAAAGGCTAGAAAATCTAGGGTTACAGCTAATGCAACTTCAAGTGTTTCACAATTAGTTATCGAAAACTATATTGCTACTACCTTTAAGAGGAAATTTGACAGTTCATGAAATCTCCTACAAAGGTTGGAAAAGACCTCTAGGATCAAGTCCAACCTTTGACTGAACACCACCTTCCCAACTAAACCATAGCAGCAAGTGCCATCCATCTCCAGTCATTTCTTGAACACTTCCAGGGATGGTGATTCCACCACCTCCCTGGGCAGCGTGTTCCAGTGCTTAACCACCCTTTCAGTTCAACTAGAAAAAGATGTAAACTAAACTTGCTCTAAGGATGACAAACTAAGTATTCAGATTCTGGTTTAAGTGAGACTTTGTAAACTTTCTCACTCCTTGTGGACTGTGTCAAACTGACGTTCTGTTGCTGCATTATGTGTTTCTATACCAAAATGCGATGTCATGTGGAGTGTTTTTTAATGGTTCTGCAGCATAAAAAAGTTTCTTTTGAATAAAAGCAGAAGCTCAAATTGACAAGTTCAGATCCTAACTTGGGCCTCAGAATCCTGGAAAAGAGTCTTAAATGTTTATATCATTTGAGTTTCTCTTGTTTCCTTTGGTAATGAAGAAATTGTCCAAATTTTCAACTTTCTCGTGATTGTGATGCCAGCTAAAACTGCTTAAGTAATTTTTTTTTCAAATTAAGTGGCTAATAAGGGCACTGAGTCACATCTTTATAAATTTCCGAACATGTACTATTATAACTGCTACGTGACCAATTTTAGATGACTAGTGATTACCTCTTTCCTGAGGGAAGGTGGCAGTGAGCTTCATAGACTTCTCTAAGCTAAATTTCTGTATGCTACCTTTGTAAGGTTTTTTAAATTTTAAAAGAACCTCAAAGGCTTATGGAAGAAAGAAAATTTATGTGAAAGGTTGATACAATGTAGCAAAGATCACTACCTTTTGCAAGTTGTCTAGGAAAAAAATAGGTAAACCAGAAAAATAGATATAGATAAGCCAATCTGAGGACCATCTCACATATCTATTTGTGATATACAGTGTCTGAATTCAGTAATTCTTCTCTTCTGTGCTGGCAGTTCATCATTAGCTTTTCGTTAGTCAGTGCTGAGACACTTTCTCTTTGGCACCACAGGCATTCATATGCCTATAGGAGAGTGAAAAAGTCTGACTCACTTCTGAATTTCTTTATTCCCTTACAAGATTGCTTTTATGTTGTAACTCTGCAGGAATAACTTAAACTCTCCACCCCAATTGGTTATTCAAGTGTTACCAATAGTTTGAGACTGGTGTAGGCCTTTCAACAACTTGTGTATTCTGAATGGTTTATAAAATCTGACAGAAGCCATGTTTAAGGTAACATTAAAAATAGATATCAGGCAGTACCTATAGAAATTTAAAACCTAAGTCAAAGACAGTCTAGTGAAGATAAAGGACAGTACTATGAGCATACTTTGATAAATGCTGCTACTCAACTTCTGGTTCTTGATGGCTTGTCAAGGAGAGTGAAAAGTAAGAGAGTCTGTAGGTACAGTAAAATAGTGCTAGTACTCTGCTTTGTTCTGGACCATGAAGATATACCAAGAAATACAAGGTACAAAGCAAATAGGGTAAGATTGCTGTGGGGTAAGCTTTCTCATAGGGCTCCCAGAGTGCGATACTGCAGAGATGTGTCTGTACTGAAACTTGAAGTTAAATCAGGTTGAGCTCTTTGGTGTGATAAATTTGGTGCAAGAAAATGGAGATTTAAAGGACAGATTTTAAAAAGGGAAGTGGTGATCTTGTTGTCTTTTATCTCCCTTGTTCCATATCTGGTTCTTTCATCCTTTCAGCAGCTCTCAAATGCCCATGGCAGTAGAATTAAAATAATGCCTGTCTTGGCCAGCCAAGCAGCATCCACAGGCAGTGGGCAAACCAAGCCAATGCAGGTACTGCCAAGTGATGGCAGGCAGAGGATTTTGTAGCAGCTAAAAAGGCTGTCAGAGGGGGATACTGGAGTGGGAACAAGTTGTGGCTTTTTTTGTTGGTCATCATGGGAAATAAAAAAAAAAACCCTGAAGTACTTAATGTGTCCTCAAGGTTAGGAAATGTAAGCTGGTGAGTGAGCTCACTCTCATTTGTGTGCTGTTAAGAGCTGTGGAGAGTAGTGTGCTCATAGAATCAGAGGATATCCTGAGTTAGAAGGTACATGGAACATCAAAGTCCAACCTCTGGCCTTGCAAGTAATTGAGGAAGTAATGGAAGTGTTGCCAAGTTATGCTACAGAACTAAAAAAAAATACATTAATCAAAGTGAACTTTGCAAAAAAAGGATAAAATTACTTTAAAAGTTTGCTTATGGGCATGATTTCAGAAAAACCTGCATTGAAATTTCTTATGTTTTGTTAAAGTTGCTGACTTAAATGTTTTTGTTACCACAGGAAATTGTAACATTTCTATTGCTTATTGCTGTTATCGGGCAAGTTGATTGATAAGCACAGAAGGGAAGTTTCTTAGCACTGTTTTCTGCACAAACTGCACAGTAATTTTTTGGGGGTTTTTTTTTGCCTTTAGGAAAAAGGAACAGGGAAGGCTTGATGCAGGTGTATGCCAAAAAAAAGTATGTAGGGAACTCAACTGATGAAAACATCTAACTTCCGGTGCTAGAAATGCCTCATGTTTTGAGTAACTGTGCTTAAATTATTTAAGTGAGAAACAGTTCCCATTGAAACTAAATATGTGAGCTGTGATGTTTGTATTAGGTTATTTTCTGTTTTTAAGATCTGTTACTTGTATTGACAAAATAATGGTTTTGCTGCTAGTCTAATCCTGCAGAGTGACCTCTTAATATTCTTGCTGTGGGTGCTTTAACAGCAAACTAGACTTTTTTTAAATATCCTCATAGTTAAAGATGAATCATGATGACAGGAACATTGTTTATGAGAAGCAGAAATGAAGTCACATGTAAACCTCAACCCATAATTAAGGGGTGTGCAGGGGAAGAGATTTCAACTATTGCTGCAGCTATAATTTTAGCAATCTAAAGGGTGAAGTGCTTACCTAGTGCTTGCTAAAGACAGTGAGCTGTAGGGGAGCTTCAGTTTTTTAGACAGTGGAACTGGTAAGTATTTGATGTAGTGCTATCTGGTAAAGCAATGAAATTATTTCTAATGGTGGTTTTATCTCTTGGACCTATCAGATACACAGGGGCAGCCCATCAGAGACTAGCTAATTAAGTCCTTTCGGTCTGTGAACATTTTGCATTTGTATTTGAGAACTGAGCTCTGCTCCACTACATTGAACTCAGAGCTTCTCAGTCATTGAAGTGGGTTGGGTGAAACAGGATAAAAGAAATAAGCTTTCTTCTGAAATAGCCAGTGAACTCTTCTTGCTGATGTCCTCTTCCCTTGTCTCATATGCTGTTAGTTTTATATCCAAGCAGTACAGTTCTGTGCTCTCATGGGATAGAAATTTCAGTGAGAACAGAAAATAAGTATGGGAGCAGTGTAGTAATACCAAGATTGAAATAATTTTGGTAAAAGAATCTTGCTCTTATGGAATATCAGATCAAACCTTTTTCTGGAGACTCTACTTTTAAGAAAAGAGGCTTCAAGTTGACTTATGTTTTTCAGTGTCTTCTACATGAAACTGGTGCACTTGAGAAAACACCTGAAAGCATTCTCCCTTGTGATACAGTTTCTGTATGTGAACAGGAGTTGAGTCTTATTTCATGTTACTTTTTTATTTGTAGACATCTGAACATGGTGAATAGTGTCTGCAAATTCCTCTGAACAGCTTTAATACTTGCATTACTGTGTTTTAAAACAAGAACGTATAAAACCAACCTTTTTTCTTATCTTCTAGGAGGAGGAGTTGAGAAAAAGTGGAGAGGCAAAGTATTTCCACCTAAATGATGACCTGCATGTTTTAATTGAAGTATTTGCTCCCCCTGCCGAAGCATATGCCAGAATGGGACATGCGCTGGAAGAAATCAAGAAGTTCCTCATTCCTGTTAGTATTTTATTTTTTTTATGAGAATTCTGGTAGTCTTGAGTGAGAAATGTTATCTCGAAAACTGAGCAAGCTGGTCTAGTGGGGTGAGGTGGTGGTGGAGTTGGAACTAGTTAATCTCAAGGTCCCTTCCAACCCAAACCATTCTATGAACAGTGCACAGTATTGGTCAGGTCATGTTGCTTAATTTCCTTCATTTGTGAAAGAAATGGTGATGTTTACAAATAGTTTTCATTTTGGTATAGACAGTTAAAGGGTGAATCTGTAACATGAGTGTCCACACACTCATCTCATGATATGACCTGTAGTAAGAAAGCAACTCATTCTTGCTTAACTGGTCATGTGCAAAATATCTAAATCTAAAAATAATTGTGAGAACATGTAAAATGTGAGGCTTTTCTGTGTTCTTGGCACATGGGAAGCGTCAGCATAGGGTTCTATTACACTAAGAGTGAATGAATTTGAAGTTGTAGTACTTCTCACTCGTGATCCTGGTTTAGTGTTCAGTGATGAGAATCAATACAATTTTATCTTGTATCTTTATTTTTATTACAAAGCTAGTGATATTGGAGTTATACTTGTCTTCTGGTGTATACTTCAGCTTGCCATGTATGGATGTACAAAATGAGATCCAATTTCCAGTACAAGTTTGTACTCCAGGTTTGGAATATATCTAGGTAATGAGTTTCTAGTGTCTTTCTGCAGAAGACAACTTTACTTGCTTCTCATGTAAGGATTAGCTTTACTGCTTTGCAGTATTAAACTGCTTGGATCAATCCAACCTGTCTTAGGAAGCTGGGACACTTGAGGTGATGTTACTCTGTGAAGTTCCTAACTATAAGCTCTTCAGTGAACATTCTTCAGTCTTTATTGGTGATTAAAGGAATGAATATAGAAAGCAAAGCTTTCTCAAGGTACATCAGCTTTTGTTTATTTTTACTGCTGGAAATGTTATCCAAGTGTCTTGATTTGTGTCACATCTTGGAAGTGTGGGAGACCTGGCTAAGGAAACTTTACTAAGGCATATATCAGTATATAAATGTTTGAGTGGAATCAGTGCACGTGTATTGGGTACTGTTGGGGATGTCTGTTGTACAGCCTCTGCAGCCTGTTGGATAGAAGTGATAGCTGTATTCTAGGGTGGAACAGTTGGTGCTGATGACCCAGCAGTGCTCCTGTGTGCATTTTGAGGATGGTAGTTTGTACCTAACCTAGTTTAGATCCATGTAACCACACCGAATGTTTAGGCACTGGAATAGGCTTCCCAGAGAAGTGATCACAGCACCAAGCCTGACAGTTCAAGGAGCATTTGGACAATTGCTCTCAGGCACATGGTGCAATTCTTGGGGTTATCCTGTGCAAGGCCAGGAGTTGAATTTAGAGATCCCTGTGGGTCCCTTCCAACTCAAGATATTCTATGAAACTAAGTCCCCAGGTGACTGGATTTGTTGGCTCCTGGAGTGTTTCTTCTGGCCTGTTTTTGTCTGTATGAAAGGAAGTTCATATGCCCCAATACTACGCCGTGGCATGATGCAAAGAAGTGATGATCATCAGGAGGTTCATTAGGAATACATCCTGGTTAGAAATAATAGTAATGAAGATGCACCTTGAGACAATCCAAAACCAAAGAGATGTCCTGGGCATTATGTTCTCATTTATAAAGAATCAAGCACCACATTGTAACTTTGTCTGCAGGTTCCAAATGCCTTTTTTTGTGATGTATATGACAAGATGTAAATAAGCACACTATTATTCAGACATCCTAACTGATTAGATAGGGGATACTCAACAGAGTATTTGTAGGAATGCTGGGCTGTCAAAGGTTGCTAGTGTCAATGGTTACTGTATTTACATGATTCATGGTTTAATGGTGTGAAGAGATAAGGGAGAATTAAGTTCTTGGTTATTCTAGTGAGCAAACAGCTGCTTTCTTTTTAGGTGGAAATATGATCAGTTTGATAAGTGCTTTTGCATGTGCTGGAAGTAAGGATATGTCTGATCCCCCTGCCCCCTTTCATCAGAGATCTTATTTTTCTTCATTGGGCTTGACTTCCCTAATGTCATAAATGAAGTAAGCTTATCAAAACCTGGTTGTTACTGTGCTAAGCCAGGAGAATTACAGACTGATAATGAGCAATTCCATTTGCTGGGTGTGCACTTTTCCATCTCCATTTTTGATCATTGCCACTTTATTGTACTGAGCTGAACTGATGCTGTGTAATCTTTTCTGAACTATGGGATCAAGCCAACACTGTCTTAATTTCCCTTTGGCTTTTCAAATGTAATCTTATCAGAATGGCTCTAAATGCTTTAATCTCTTCTGCCTGGACCCCCCTGCAGCAGCCACTGAAGGAAGCAATAAGGAGCAGCTTTTTCCTCTCTAGAACTACTGTCTGATTTAGTGGTGAATGCAACTTGATTTTATTTTCTATGAGGTCTGTAGTGGTTTTCTTAAGAAATTATTTGGTTTAGTTCAGACAAGTCCTGCTATGAGTACATATGATTATGATCATAATTGGTATTCTCCTTACAATGTAAGCTAACTATGCCTTCCTACAATTTTAAATGCTGGCCATACTTCATGAATATGGTTATTGTTCTGTTTTCAGATCAGTCCTGAAGATAAAATCACATTTGGTGCTAGAATGCAGGACACAAAATATCCTCGTGGTAGATGACTATAGCAAAAATGCTTCAGCCGCTCTTACTGGATCTTTGGATGCATAGTTAAGCACCTTTGCATTGAAGTTCAGCCTCAAGCAGCTGCAGTGGTTTAATTTCCTTTAAACTATTGGCATAACTCAAACCAAAACACTGGAGTTTTTTGGCTGTACTTATGTTGCCTTGACTCTCACCAGTCCTCTGCAGGTAGAATTGTGGCTTCTGACTTCAAGTATATTATTTGTCTTCCTTTAAATTAACCAATCCCTTTGTTATGGCCACACCCTCTGGTCAGCACCCTGTTTGCCTATTATATTAGTGAGTGTTCTGCTTGATATTAATTATCTCAGAATTACTTCTGTCAGGACAAAAAGCCAGGTACTTTCAACCTCACTTCCCCCTGGTTCCTGAATTATACCATGATTTCAAGACCAGGTTGAATGGAACCCTGAGCAACCTGGTCTAATGGAAGATGTCCCTGTTCATGTCAAGGAGGTTGGAGCTAGATGACCTTTAAGGTCCTCTCCTTGCCAAACCATTTTGTGATTCTATGATTACTGCAGTTGTGGGCATTAGAACTTACCTTAGTCTATTTTGTGGTTTGTTTTATTATTTTAGACTATTGCTTGATTTTTGAGTAGTGGTTGCCATTTCTTTTGACAGCTGCAGCACTAATTTTCTTTTTCCATTAGCTGCCAGAATTATTTTCCTTGTCTTTAAAGTGAAGTATAGAAGATATGTCTTTGAGAGAACAATATTTAGCAGTTACAATGACAAATCACAAGTTTTTCCAGTAGTCTGTTTACCTTCTGCATATTGGGTTTGTACGATGTGATGATGAAATATCATTTAATGGCATTTGGATGAGCTTGGTGACCTTTGGGAACTCTCAGACTTTTCCTTAAGCAACCTGGCAAATAACTGTAAGGTGTACAGAAAAAAAAAAGTAGCTGGAAACTTGGTAACAGTTGATTGCTCACTGCCAGGGTAAGGATCTACTTGAGGGTTTTGCAAAGCTGCAAAGGGTTTTGTAGGGGTCTGTCCTAACATTATATAAAAACAATGGCTTTGCTAATAGTTTGAGTGATAGATCAAAATAAGGTCTTAAGTTAGTGATCCCAAGGAGAGCAGCTACCAATGTGTTCATCTGTCTGGATAAAAATTGTAGATAAAACTTAAAAGAATGTTGTTTAGTTGGATCATGTAAGTAATTCTGTCTGGGATGAAAATCTCTTACATGTGTCTTGATGTAGCCATTCATACACCCTCCACATTTGTGGAAGACTGTGTTTAGTCAGAATGGCAATGTGTTCATAAAATGAGAATACATCTGTTCAATTGAAATTCAGCAGCAGCATTAGACTGAAATTCAAGTGCTGCCACTGCTGAAGCTGTACAGAGGAGGAGTGCAGTCTGAAGAGTTTCCATGTCCATCTTCTAGGTGACAAAAAGATTGTCTCCTTAATTTGACTTGAATTGTACTGTTTTCCAGCAGAGAGTATTCATAAATTGACCATCTGTTACTTTTAATTGAAGAATCCATTTCAGAGTCTAATGGTTTAACATTGCTGCTTATCGTGGCTTCCTTGTACTGCCCCTTCGCTCCATATCCTCCTGCTGCCTCTGGCATGTCTGATAAGGACCATATTTTCTGTTCTGTGCTTTGCACAGTGGAGCCCTTGTCTGTGACCTAAGGCTGCTGTGCTAGTATTGTGCTGCAGGAAAATGAGAGCACCAGGGAGAAAAGTAGAAAAAGGACCCAACATGCACAGTGGCAACCCAGGCACATCTTTGCTAAGGAATTAAATGAAATTAATATAAAACGATCAAAGGTATTTTTCCAGGAGTCCAATTCGGAAGAGGACATTTTGTGGAGAAGTTATAAAGAGCATCTTTGATACAGACCGCCAGAACTTGGGTACCTGTATGTTGGTGGTACAGTTCCTTGGCATTTTTTGTCAAGATCCAAGTTTTGTTCCATACATTACGTAGAATTTTGCATTTGTAGACAGTTCTAATCCAGCAACAAATATAAAATGGCTTTCTGCACACTAGTTGACCAGAAGAGTGTTCAGCTTTCTGTTTCTAATCTACTCTCTACAATGGATTGGTTGGGTATTGGGTCTCAGCTGTTTAATAACGGAATTGGTTTCTCAAAAGCTTCAATTATGCCATTTGAAACAGTTAATTCAGTCTTTGAGACCTTTTTCTTCATATTTGCTAGTTGATTTCTGCTGCTAAATAGGAGATAATCTCAGGTGGGCAATTGAAGTTAAATTTCAGAAGCTGTTCAAGACAGCTTGGACAAGATGCTGTTAAAGTGCCACTTTTAAAGCTAGCAGCTTCCTTCAGCAATGACATCGGAAGGAGAACTTTCTTATTTTTGTTTGTAGAAATCTAGGAGAAGCAGAATGTTTCAAGGATAACTGAGATATTTGAATTCATGGAAGTTTTAATCTCCTTTCAATTCAGGATTATGTTTCAGAGTTGTCTGTAAGACTTCCTGACAGTCTTTTGGTACCTGTGTAGTGAATAAATGTAATAAACTCAGATTTGTATTTAGATGCAGATTCTTTGTTTTGCAATTGAATTGAAAAATGGGTAGTATTAGAACAAACCTTCTTTCTTGAGATGGGAGGATTTGCAGAAGGTAAGGGCTGTTGTATCAGAAGTATCACTCCATTCCTATGGGAGGACCTATTAATATTTTGATAGTTTATATGTATGCACATTCAGTAAGATATTTCTTTGATTCACCTTTATGGGTACGTTCTTTTTGGCTGACTTGAAGCAGAGGATAAATGATAGAAAAATGTGTAACTCAAGTGTTCAGTGCTGCATCTGTTTTATTCCTGTGGGATGTGCTTGTCTTGGAGGTTGGCTCAAGGTCCCTGAAAGCTGCGTGTTTGACAAGTACCATATTAATTCCATGTATAAAAACTTGAACTTTCTTTTTGCTAGACCTTTAGAATAGAGGTTTTGTGCAGACAGAAATAAGATATATGTCCTCAGCTTCTTTACTGTTGCATATTATAGAATTTAATTTTTGAGCTCTTTTGTAGATAATGTTGCATGTGTGTATTGACTGAATGTCTTTGTTCATTCTTTAACTCCTGATTTTAAAGGTGTGGATATTTAATCTATTCCTTCATTTTCATGGGCTACTCTCAACAGTGTACTTATTCTTTATTACTTTGCATCACCAGGCACTGCTCTTAACACACAGTCATTCTACAGCTGGAACTACAAACGGGATCTCAGTTCAGAATATTAGACCTTGATTTTTTTGTTGTTTCATCCTATCTCTGCAACATTCTAACATTAGCATTTTAATTGGTGAAGCTGTATAGAAATAATATACAAAAGGAAAGAAACACATGCCTGAGCAAAAATGGCAATTAAAATGTAGAATTTTTAAATTTTGTGACTGAGTAATATTCCTATCTTATTGTGCATGTTAAACTTTTTCAGTGGGATGTTCAACTTTTTAAGAGGAAACTTTCAGGAGCAGTGTTTGCTGGGAGTGGTGGGTGAACAGTTTGGTTTTTTTTCTCACTCTCTCCCCCCTGTTTTAGGACTACAATGACGAAATCAGACAGGCACAGCTTCAAGAATTGACATATTTAAATGGTGGTTCAGAAACTGCAGAAGTTCCAGTTGTTCGTGGAAAAGCATCTATTCGAGCAAGAGGAGTGCCAGTTCCTGCTTTGTCCAGGTAAATGGAATTTCATTGGTATGTACATATGTTAGGCTTCTCCCTTGAAACCCAATTTCCCCCAGAGTACAACAGTAAAATAAAGGAAGGACTCCCAAAAGAAGAGTTTAAAAAAATCAGGGAAACAACCTTACTTTATTAATAGTCTAATGAGTATGGACTAAATTAACAGTGGTGCTGGATTTTGTCTTGACATTTGAATGCTGCCTTTGTTAAGCAATGTACATCATCCAAGGTGTTCAACCTTACTGTGAGCATCTTGACTTGCAACCTTGAGTTACTCCTTAGGTGCATGTGGGGTCTGTCTTTGGGCCCTGTGGAGTTCACTGCTTTGAAAAACTGGTAAATCTCTCTTGATTGACATATGAATTTCATACAATATCTCTAACAGAATATATGTATTCCTTTTTTACTGTATTGCTAAGTTTTCATAGTCATGATGAAACGATAGAGAAGTGCTCTGGAGTCTGAGTGGCACTTAGTTTTGTGAAAAGTGGCGCTTGTTTGATTCAGGAATAGGCAAAGTCTGCTGCTTTTGCTTTGTTTTTCTTTGTCACAGGAAATGTTTTACTTTTACTCCAGCATCCCCTTTCTTCCTTGCAGTACTGAGATGACAGTTTCAACTCCTTCAAGTCCTGAAATGTGAAAACAAAAACTAAATGAAGTTCATAACTGTTTGTGTTACAGTACAGAGTTTGTGGTTGCAGCAGCTAAGTGTGACAGTTTCCTATAGCAAATTATTTTCTTCAGTTGTGGCTACAGTTTCTGTTATTGCTGAAAGTCGCATTTCAGCTTCTAAAATAATTAAAATATAATACTCTGAAGTGTTTTACCTCATGATAAAAGCATGTTAGAAGAACCCGCACTAAGGAAATACTCCATTTATACAGTTCTGCCTAGTTACGTGTATCCTGATAATGATTGCAAATGCATTGCCGAGTGAATCTTAATTCCAAGAATTTATATATACTGTAGGTCATGTCCTGTGAGAAAAAATTTCTCTCAATCAACAAACTTTTGTTCTTGTATTAAGTAATACTGTGTAATATATATATTCTGCTTTTCTTGATTTTGGTGTTCTGAGTAGTGGTAATTATATACCAAGTTTCACCTCTTTATCTCTGTAATCAGCTAAAAGTACAAAAGTACTTTCAAATTAGAGACCTCATTTGATTTTTGGAGATTTTTTTTTTGCAAATTTTATTTCAGCTCTTAACTGTTTGTAACTTGGCCGTAGATACCTGTAATGACTCTGCTACAGATACATTTGCAGTACTATTTCAAGTTTCTTTCATTTTTCATGTCCTTCAGCTATTTCTGTGATACCGAAATTGTTTGGTCTGATCTTATTGCTAAAGCTTGATAACTGATTTCCTGCTAGTACCTAGTATGTGCATATGTAAATAACTTTTTATAGTACTGCATTTCTAACATGGCTAGTTCTATCCTCTGGATTTTGGGAAGTTATCTTTCCAAATCTGCATTTTTAAGTAAGAGGTACATGCTGTTACATAGTTCACAGTATGCCTCGTAGTTGGCCTACAATAATTATCTTCAGGGTAAATTTAAGTGTTATTAGTCTTTGGTTTGGATATGACAGTAAAAGGTTGTGGTTTTGTCATTGCCATTTCTCATATATGTTCTAAAGAAAAGGGAAAGGATGTAGGTTTGTTTGATTTGTCCTTGCTTCAAGGCTTGTCTTAAACTCCTAGACTTTTTGCCCTAAAATTGAAGCCGTTATCACATTCCTGAAATGAAATTCAGTGCTGTTGCTACTCAGATTCTACAGCCATTGAGCTGAAGATCTCAAACTCAGTTATAATGCTCTGATTCTTTTTTAACAGAAATGGATTTCAGTGAGTAATACTTTCGTTGAAGCAAAACTTTAAAGGCTTTGTCTCAGTGTTGGATAGAACAGTTTCAATAGAAAGCATCTCTGAGATATCCAGGAGAGGTTGAAGCAAAGCCCTCAGAAAACTAGTAAAATGAAGTCTAAAACCTTGATCCTAACCTTTCTTTGTAATCTAGGGAATGGTTTTAAGATACCAACCTTGATATGTGAAACATCCTGTCGAGGATGCAATAGGAGTGTTTAAGTTCACACATTTTAAGCCTTTATTACTCCTGAATAGTTTCACTTAAAAAAAATACTAAACCATGCTTTTTTTCCTCCTTGTCAGACATGTTGAAACTGGAGATAATGCATCTTATCAAATCTGGTTTTAGCTCCATGGCAAAATTTTATTTTGTGGGAAACAATACGTTTTTGCTTGCATACAAAAATTTAAACTTATGCACAGGTATTCCTGTATGGGGTAAATAATTTATTTCCTAATGACTGTGGTTTGGTAACTCTTTATACTTTCTCTGGCTTGTTCCAGATTTTCTTGACTAAATTTTTATGACTGCAGAGCCAAGTAAGGTTTTGAGTGTGAGTCGATGGAATTTGTTCTAGAAGGGCTGTGTGTGTGTTTATGAGCTTTGCCTTTAGCAATGTTCTTTTCTCATAATTGATCTTGGATCTTCTTCCTTCTCCCTTGCCTTGCCCCACAATTTTCGTCCCTAATGCTGATAAAGATGACCTTCAGACGTAATCAAACACTTCTATTTTCTGTAATGTTTATGCTGAGCACTTAACCTATTTTAGCAACCTGTTTCTTCTGTACAACAAGAGGGGAAAGTGGTGAAAGTCTGGGTTGCATTCCTTTGTGTTTATTATAAACTGACGATGTTCTTAAATTTTTGTTGCTTTTTGGGGCAACTATTTTAAATGATCATACTGGCTGCTTTTTAATTTATTATGGTAGCAAACTTAGAGGATCCATGGTGTTTAATGTGGTGCTGTTATGGTGAGAAGCTAGAAAATGTAACTCTTTCAGAATCAGTGTTTCTTTAATGCATTTTTATTCTCATCCTGAATCAGTGCAAAATAAATAACACAACCAAAATGTAATTTGAGACTTCTAATTAAGTAAAGACTCAAAACAGACATATGTTATCATAGTGGAAGATGTCTCTGCCTATGGCAGTTGGGTTGAAACTAAATGCTCTTTAAGGTCCGTTCCAACACAAACCCTTCTCTGATTCTATACATGATAATGTACACCTCTAAGGACCTTTTGCAACAAAAGTAGCATTTCCTTTCAGAAAAGTCCCATTTGTATTTTAAGAACAAAAATAAGATTTAAGGATCCCTCAACTGTTACTCTGACCAAGATGTCTTAGAAAAGTGAAATTCTAGAGGATGATAATAGTAAGTCTAAGAATATGGCTAAAGGTTCCTTGATACATTGGGGTGGCATATGGGGAACCAATTCCTGTCACTCTACACCTAGAAATCACTGCTAGAATCACAGAATGGTTTAGATTAGAAGGGACCTTTAAAGATCATCTAATTTCAGCCTCTCAGTCATGGGCAGGGACACCTTCCACTAGACCAGGTTGCTCAAAGCCCCTTCCAGCCTGGCCTTGAAAACTTGCAGGGATGGGGCATCCAAAACTTCTGTGGGCAGCCTGTGCCAGTGCCTCACCATCCTCATCATAAATTTGTCTAATCTAAACCTGCCCTCTTTAAATTTAAAGCCATTGTCCCTTGTCCTATCACTATGGACCCTGATAAAACATCTCAATCTTTCTTATAAGCAGCCCCCCTTCGGTATTGAAAGACCACAGTGAGGGAGAGCTACCTGAGTTCATTCCACAGATTGAGAGGAATTGTATTTGAAAACAGGTATTTTGGTTTCACTGAGGTGAGGGGAGAAGAAAGTAATTGGTCTTAAAGCAAACATCTAGGAATAGTTTCATTAAAGAAATGGTGAATTTCTGGTTTATGCTTTCATGAGAATGTGGAGGTTTTTTACTTTTCCCATTTATTCTTAATCATATCTCAGTAAATGCATGGCTGGGATCCTGATGGTTGAATGACTGTCACTTGGTCTGGGGAAAAATAACTTAAAGGAGGTGTAAGTTAGAACTTGTCTTACACGTTAGAAGTAAGATGAGCTGATGTAGATCACTGCTGCGGTGTGTTCACAAATTCCAGCTGTTCCCCTGCCATGTGTCTGGAATCAACTAGTTTCTTTTTTTGAACAAAACCTTTTGGCGTATAATATGTAAGTAGTGAAATGCAAAAGGTCTGTAGCACAAAAGAAATATTTGACAAAGCCAGTTCAGGATCTAGGCCAAAGGCAGGTATTAATGTTCACTGTGTTTTGTTTTAATTTTGTGATCTCCCATCTTCCACAGAATTGAAACATAAACAAATATATGTTTTCAAATAGAAGTATGAAATAAAACTTCTATGGTGACTCATTTAAAAAAAAAAAGTAAGGCAGAAATACAAGTTCTGAGTTGTATCCAGGTATCAGTGTTTAATATTTTAATTTGTCATCACCAAAATAACAGGTCTGTTACTTTTCAGATGTCTAATATAAAACCTAAACAAAAATATTTGCTGTTTAGGGAACATTGAATGTAACTGGCTGTGCTCAAAGGAAGAAAATGTATCAACATCTGGTAACCAAGTTTGTTAGATCTGTTTATTGAACACTCTAAATCCTTGCAGATGTTATAGAACTGTGAATGCTAAAATTAAAGAATTCCAAGTGTTTCCTCATTGAATAATATAGTGTTAGGGAACTTCTTCTAAATTTTACAAGTATTTTTATTTTAAAGCTGTTTTTCCATTTGCTACTTCTGGGGGGAGATATTGAAAAGCATCTTCATAAATTTGTTTGACTGAAATGAAGGAAAGCTGTGAACTGACTCCAGCTGTGATTTTATGATCGGAGTAATTTTACTAACTTAAATATCCAGTGAAAGGTGAAACTTGAAATAAAAATCAGTATGATTTTAGAGCGAAGAAAGTGATATGTGAAAAGATAAAGCAGTTGTTGCTGAGGGCAGCTGGAGAGGAGTATCGGTGAGATGCTTTACCTGCTACTGTGGTCAAGGGCAGTAACTTAGTTTGCTGGAAACAAATCCTAGAAACTTCATGCGGCAGGAAAGCTGTGACTTAGTCACCATTGTGGAAACGTGATGGGATGACTCTCACAACTGGAGCGCTGCCATGGGTGGCTACAAGCTCTTCAGAAGGGACAGGCAAGGTAGGAGAGGTGGAGGGGTGACTCTACATGTTAGAGTCTCTTTACTGTACAACTCGAGGTCAGTAATGATAAGGTTGAGTGCCTGTGGAGCAGAATCAGGGGGAAGGCCAACAAGGCTGACATCTTCCTGGTGGGAGTCTGTTACAGACCACCCAACCAGGATGATGAGGGTGATGAATTATTCTACAAGCAGCTGGTGGATGTCTCAATCACCAGCCCTTGTTCTCGTGGGTGACTTCAACCTGCCAGATGCCTGCTGGGAACTCCACACAGCGGAGAAGAGGCAGTCTAGAAGAGCCCTAGAGGTATAGAGGATAATTTCCTGCTCCAGCTGATAAATGAGCCTACCAGGGGTGGGGCCCTGCTAGACCTGTTCACAGAGAGGGGCTGGTGGGAGATGCAGGGGTCGGAGGCCGTCTGGGGCACAGTGACCATAATAATAGAGTTTTCAATACTCAGGGGTGCAAGGAGGGCCATCAATAAAACCTCTATGCTGGACTTCTGCAGGGCAGATTTCAGCCTATTCAGAAGAATGGTTCAGAGTGTACCCTGGGAAACAACCCTTGAAAACAAAGGAATCCAGGAGGGATGGACATGCTTCAAGAAGGAAGTCTTGAAAGCACAGGAGCAGGCTGTCCCAGTGTGCTGAAAGCCAAGCTGACGGGGAAGACAACCGGTCTGGCTGAACAGGGAGATTTTGAAAGGAAATTAGGGTAAAAAACAGAGCTTACCAATTATGGAAAAAAGACTGAGGAATGTAATTAGGTCACGTAGAAAGAAAATTAGAGAGACAAAGGCACAATTTGAACTCAATCTTGCCACTTGTGTTAAGGATAACAAAAAGTCTTTCTACAGATACATCAATAGCAAAAGGAGGGGCAAGGAAAACCTCCATTCTTTATTGGATATGGGGAGAACATAGTTATCAAAGATGAGGAGAAGGCTGAGGTATTTAACACCTTCTTTACCTCAGTTTTCAAGAGTAAGACAGGTTGTCCTGAGGACAGCTGGCCTCTGGAGCTTGTAAACAGAGATAAGAAGCTGGATAGCCCCCCTGTAATCCAGGAGGAAAAAGTTAATGACCTGCTGAGCCACTGGGATCCTCACAAGTCTATGGGACCAGATGGGATCCATGCAAGGGTGATGAGGGAGCTGGTGGAAGAGCTCGCCAAGCTGCTCTCCATCATTTACCAACAGTCCTGGCTCACTGAGGAGGTCCCAGATGATTGGACATTGGCAAATGTCACGCCAATCCACAAAAAGGGCTGGATGGAGGACCCGGGGAACTACAGGCCCATCAGCCTGACCTCAGTGCCTGGCAAGGTTATGGAGCAGATCATCCTAAGTGCAATGACACAACATCTACAGGATGTACAGGGGATCAGACCCAGCCAGCACGGGTTTAGGAAGGGCAGGTCCTTTCTGACCAGCCTGATCTACTTTTATGACAAGGTGACCCACCTGGTGGATGAGGGGAAGGCTGTGGATGTGTCTACCTGGACTTCAGCAAAACCTTTGACACTGTCTCCCACAGCACACTCCTGAAAAAGCTGCAGCCCATGGCTTGGACAGGGGCACTCTGTGCTGGGTTAAGAACTGGCTGGAGGGTGGGCCCAGAGAGTGGTGGTGAATGGGGCTGCATCCAGTTGGCTGCCGGTCACTAGTGGTGTCCCCCAGGGATCAGTGTTGGGCCCAGTCCTGTTTAAATATCTTTATTGATGATTTAGATAAGGGGATTGAGTTCACCCTTAGCTAATTTGCAGATGACACCAAGCTGGGGGGGAGTGTTGATCAGCTGGAAGGCAGGAGGGCTCTGCAGAGGGACCTGGACAGGCTGGAGAGTTGGGCTGATTCCAACGGGATGAGGTTCAACAAGGCCAAGTGCCGGGTCCTGCACTTTGGCCACAACAACTCCATGCAGTGCTACAGGCTGAGGACAGAGTGGCTGGAGAGCAGCCAGGCAGAAAGGGACCTGGGAGTTTGGATTGACAGGAAGCTGAACAGGAGCCAGCAGTGTGCCCAGGTGGCCAAGAAGGCCAATGGCATCCTGGCCTGGATCAGGAACAGTGTGGCCAGCAGGTCAAGGGAAGTGATTCTTCCCCTGTATTCAGTGCTGGTGAGGCCACACCTGGAGTACTGTGTCTGGTTCTGGGCCCCCCAGTTCAGGATGATGGAGCAGGTCCAGAGAAGAGCAATGAGGGTGGTGAAGGGACTTGAGCACAAGTCCTGTGAGGAGAGGCTGAGGGAGCTGGAGTTGTTCAGCCTGGAGAAGAGGAGGCTCAGGGGAGACCTCATCACTCCCTACAACTCCCTGCAGGGAGGTTGTAGCCAGGTGGGGGTTGGTCTCTTCTCCCAGGCAACTATTAGTAAGACAAGAGGACATGGTCTTAAGCTCTGCTGGGGAAGTTTAGGTTGGATATTAGGAATAAATTCTTTACAGAGAGGGTAATCAGATTGGAATGGGCTGCCCAGGAAAGTGGTAGATTTTCTGTCCCTGGAGATTTTTAAGATGAGACTGGATGTGACACTTAGTGCCATGATCTGGTAACCACGACGGTGTTGGATCAAGGGTTGATGATCTCAGTGGTCTTTTCCAACCCAGCTGATTCTGTGATTCTATGAAACACTATGGGACTACTATAAAGTAGAAATGTCAATTATTATTGCTAATAAAGGCCAAATAGGAAGTATTTAAATTGTATGAATTGGTAAAATGCTATTTTAATGAGAATCAACAATTAGATTAGTACATGTGAATTACTTCCAGACACTCATGAATCTTTTGAGTCTAACACAGTATAAAGTAATTCTAAATGGTATTAGATTTTCTTGAGAATCTTTTTCCACACATTAAACTCTTGATTCAAACAATATGTTAATCACAAAATACAAGACTTAACTAACACTTTAACTGGGCACAGTAAAGGTATGCTTTCCAGGTTTATAGATGTATACCATTTTCTATCATTACTAGTGTTTACAAATCACTTTAGCACAACCTGAGACTTTTGTTATAGGCTTTTTCTCGCCTCCTGTAATGTATGTTTGATAGCTTTGTAGATATTGTGCTTCACTTATTCTTTTTATTTTTCCCGTATACTAAAGTGCAAGTATAAGTAATGAAATAACATAATAGGAGTAGTCAGGTTCAAACAAAAATAGTTTTCATGATATCTTCAAGGGATGATGTGACATGTGGGAGTTAAATTAGACTATTCCTCCCATTTTGTAATGAATTACTAAATAAATTATTTAATATTAAATAGTAAATGAGTTACTGGGATTTACTTTATTTAGTCTAGTCCATGGTACCCAGATATAAGAAATAACTTTTTTAATGCAGAGTCAACAAGTTAGTTACCCAACACTGGGAGTAAAATTATTCAGAATTAAGCTATCTAAATTTTCTGTATGTTTAACGGGGAAGGGTTAACTTCCTTCACTGGATTCACCACTGCCGGATGAATAAATTCAGAAAAATCAAAGCCCAAGTGTTGATAAAGATGAAACAAATATTTCAAATTCTCTCAAAACCATAATAATCAAGCAATAAAATGTTTCTTTGAGGGCAGGGCACAATGGTCTCAAGTGCATAGATGGTCATTTTGTTGCTAAACCGTATCTGGAAGTGACAATAACAGCACCTGGCTAGAAGGTAGGATTTGCTGAGTGTTTAATGTCTATTTAACTATTAGTGTGTGTTTAATAGAAATTACAGTTAATAGGTACTTAAAAATGTAGCAAAAAGACAACCAAACAGTGTCCCCTGTGATGCTTCAGTACTTGTGTATTTGCAGTATCATACATCTGAGGGATTACTGGCAAGGACCTTTTTATTTCATGTGTCCTGAAAATAAAACACTTTAACTCTGTTTCAAAGCTGAAAATACTCAAAGTTTGGAGACAGACGTGGGAGGTTCAGTGCTCATTTGTGCACACCATTATCCTGGGTATATTGGCAGTCTCAACACCAAAAGATGTTCTTGTGGGTATTGGGTTATAGAGGACATTCAAAAGACTTCTGAAAGGTACAGAGGTGACAGCATGGTAGTGAGGAGGGAAACTAAAGACAAAAAGACCTTTCTTGTATTTCAGAATATGAGCAGGTAGTCAAGGCCGACATGGGCTGACAGATGACTGTTTTGATAACTTGCAACTTGTTGTAAAGTTTTTATAAAGAAAATAAAACTAGTTAGTAGGCTCTTAGCCAAGACCAAGAGTTGGTGATGGCAGCTGAACTCTGGGTTGCAGAATGATGTCCTTGGGCAAAGAAGCAAGCATTGAAAGGGGTCTAGGAGCCATGATGTTTGATTTGATAGTAAGGTATGTTGGTGAATGTGATAAAACAGAGACGAAATGTCTTGATTTGGCTGAAATATGTAGAAGAATTAATTAAATTTTAGTAGTTGCACCAAGGGTTTTTAATTCATAGGTGAGACAGTTTTAGAAGAGAAAGCACAGAAAACAGACCCTCTGTGCAGTTTATTCAGAGGCCTAAGAAGCAGGTGATTACTCCTCAAAAATAATTGATTAGGTGATGGAAAGGCCAAGTAAGTGAAAGAACAAAATTTCAAAATCAGCTTTATTCAATTTTGTTCTGTCCTGTCACTAGTCACCAGAGAGGAGATCAGCAACTCCTGCTCCACTGCTGCTCTTGAGGAAGACAAGGGCACCCCTCAGCCTTCTCCATTCCTTTGTTTCTATTGGATCAATCAGATAAGCCTCAGCTGTCATTTCTAGTATGAAGTGCCTTATCTACTTAATTGTTCCTGATCTGTAAGCTGTTCTAGACTGCGTCATCTTTGACATAATTTCTGTACTTCCAGTTATTTTGGTTTTCTTCAAAATGAGGAAACAAGACTGCAAATATACACAGTTGACTAACGAAGTTGTATGCACTCTTCTTTTTTTCTAATCTTCTTATATTTTCTAATATTTTCTATATTCTACATATTCCAATATTTCTAATTTTTTTAATATTCTAATATGTATAATTTAACATCCCGACCTCTGGGCCAATCTTATTTCTAGATGTTCTATATTTAGTCATACAGCAGAACCTATTACTTCATATAATGTTGGGATGTTTAAATTTATATATGCATATGTATTAGCTCCCAAGTGTCCCCTTTTATAATCTGGGGGGTTTTTTTGCTATTTTCCTTTCTGAAACATTCAGATTGGGATTCAGCTACAGATTAAAGAGTAGGCATCTGAACTCTGTTGCAATTTATAGAACAGTGCACTTTTATTTGTTTCTTTTGTTCTGTAATTTGTCTCTAGAATATTGGCAGCACTATCCAATGGATTACTGTAAGAACAGCTCTTCAATGAGAACATTGTCTAGTCTTTTTTATTGTGCAGCAAAATCCTCATGTATACATACATGTATGCATTCTTAGATACACATTGCACTGGTGATCTAGGCTCACACTGGCAGATTCCTGATTCTGGAAAGTTTGAAGGACTTTAGTTATCTCTGACCTGCTTTTATCAGGATTTATTTTTTTTAATTAGCATTATCCTTTGAGGTTAGAGTTGGGTTCAGCCCTTCAAGCGATACCTCTTTTAAAACCTGTTCTAGCCTTACTGGGCCCCTTTTGCCCTTTCTCGAGCTTTTCTTTTTTGACAATTTTGTGTTTGCTCTGACTTCCCATAGAATTTCTTTCCATATGGTGTATATACATCTTACTCATTTAAACAGTTTTAAACATAATTCATGTAGCTGCTCTTTTCAATTTAAGCAACACTTGAGTTGATCTGTTGTTTTTGCAAAGGTATGCAAAGGTTCCTGTTCAAGTGGTTCCTCAATATTTTGAGTTTCTGTTCACTGTCAATGTCAATCAAGCTTTAGTTCCCTGATAACTCCCTGAAG
Organism: Lepidothrix coronata; assembly: GCF_001604755.1. NCBI lineage: Eukaryota > Metazoa > Chordata > Aves > Passeriformes > Pipridae > Lepidothrix > Lepidothrix coronata. The sequence continues at coordinate 2,766,635 of NW_016690247.1, read as the reverse complement.
GAACAACAATTTACAGTTTCTAAAAATTTGCTCTTAGCATCATTCCCTGACATGACTCCAGTCTTTGTGGTGATGATTGAACTCTCCTGTCACTGGGTTACCTTTCTTGATGACTTTTTAGTCTCTTCCAGCCTGGTGCAGTAGCCATCTGAGTGATGTAATACACTCTCAGATTATTCATTCCTCCTACAGTAACTCCTAGAGTTATAAGTTAAAATCATAAATGATCTCATAAGAGAAATATTATTTCCCACCCATCACCATTCCAATCCTATTAACTGTATTTAGAAATGCAGAAAAGACCTCATCACATGGATCTGGTGTTCTAATTACTCCAAGAATAAATCTATGCTAGCTTGGAAAACTGTACTTTTTTTCTTCCCTTAAATGCTTTTCCCTGTTTTTCAGCATGTCCTATTTCCTGCTTTCACTTGCACCCTGTGTGAAGGATGCTACGATTATGCCTAGTGATTCTTGAATCTTTAATGCTTTTTTTTGACTTGGTATTGACTATTGTCTATGCCAATAGGTTCATTTCCCTTTCTTCAGCTTCACTTGGAAAGTATCACATTTGCTATTTCTTTATATTACTTCAGCAGGCTGTGTCTGGGAACTTCACTGCTCACCCCTGCCCCCACTACAATGAAGTCAAATAAGCAGCTGGTACCCTATCCTGAGGAGGCATTCTACAGATTAGCCAAAACCAAGTAATAAGAACAGTTTTAAATCACTTACTCTCTAGGCTTGTTTAAAATACTTTGTGACTGTGTTTTGATCAGTAATTAGAAATAATAAAATCAATCCTGATGGTCTCTTTACATTTTTGCATTCCTCATTCAGTGATGCAGTTTTTGAAATACTAGTTATTTGTGATAAATGATTGCCTTGTTTTCTGATTACTTCACCAATGTGAAGTTATATGAAATGGGATAGGAAATCTTAAGGCCTAATCTGGACCTTTATAATATTGTTTAAGTTGGAAATTTCTACTGAAATCAGGACAGTATTATCACTCAATTACTACTCTTGAGATTAATTAGATAATGGTTTGATAGATAGAAAGGTAGTGTAGAGCTTGTGCTTTGTTTCCTTCTATGTATCTGTTAGAGTATACAGTGAGGGTCTGACTTCCTTGGAACAAGTCTATATGCCCACAGCAGTCATTTAGACTCAATTGTAGTCCATGGGGTGAAATTATCTCCTTTAAAAAGGAGATGTCTGTTAGCAATGTTTAAAAGAGAATAAATTATGCCAATTTCTCACAGATTGTACCTCTAAGTCTCTGCCTTTACTACAGGGAGGCAGGAGGAGAGGCCATCTCTGAAAAGATCAAATGTTTTTGAAAACTGGTTTAACTGAAGTCTCATATTTTTCCTCCATATGTTAAGTGACCAAAGTAATGGAATGCAAGTTAATGCTTATCACACTTTCAGAATTTTTAAACCAAATATACTGTTATTTCCTGTTTTTAAATACATATAGAACATCAGGTTATATCCTATAATCACCCTGCACATTTATTACATGTTTGGATGTTTACTGCAACATCTAGAAATCTCTTCAGAACCAGAAAAAGTGTAATTTTTGGTAACCCACCCAGTATTTCACATGCAGTGTGATTTTTGGATTGTGTTTAGGAGCTTGCATGGGATCAGAAAGGAGTTGCAACTGATTCCTTTGTGCAGGGTTTGAGTATGATATAGCCTGACACCTTCAAATTAATCTGTTATTCCATGATTGAGATTTCATGTGCTAGAAGTCAAAGTCTAGTGAAGTTGACTGATTCCAGCATATTGTTTTGGGTGTGTCTGTGTATGTGAGAATGGCTCAAGCCAATGCGAATTTCATCACTGAATCCTGTGTCTAGTGTGTTTTCTTTGCATAATGTGCGTAGTTGGATTTAAACATACAGAAAAATGACAAAATCTGAATCTGTTTTAGACTTTTTCTGGCTGTAGCAAAGCAAAATTGCCATGGTGTGCAGGAGGGAGGTGTTGGAAGGGAGGCCCAGTGTCTGATGTTTAATGGTAAGTGATCCATGTGTTCACAGGGGCCGTGGAGGGGTACCTCCACCACCAGCAGGAGTACCCAGAGGGGCACCAGCGCCCAGGGGAGTGCCTCCCAGCAGAGGACCAGTCAGTCGTAGCCGGGGACTTCTGGCACCCAGGGCAAGAGGAGTCCCCCCTCCTGCAGGATACCGGCCCCTCCCGCCGCCCCCGGCACAGGAGACCTACGGGGAATATGTAAGTGGAGCAGTGACATACTGTGTGTAGTGTGTAACTGGAGAGGTGAGCCTATCCCTTCAGAACTCTGTAAAATCTCTTTAATTAGTACCTAATTAAGTCTTGCATCTGTAGCAGACGTGGTCATCTCTCTTCACCTTTTCAGACTTGAGCTGTTTCTTATTAAAAAAAACGCTTCAGGTTATGTATATCACTACCATAAAGACATTGTGCATTTGGCAAAATAGTTATGTACCTCTTAAATGTACCTCTTATATTAGGTTTCTGCTTTACAAAAATCTGAAAAATCACGATGCTGTAGACTTTTAATTCTCAGCTAAAACAAAATAATATTCTTCTTAAACCTATCTTTGGGATCATAAAGCTGTTCAATGATTAAACAAATAAAATATTTTTATGAAAGCTTCAGAACTAATCCTAAAATTTTTACAAGGTACAGTGTATCTCAATAAGCCATACATATTTATTTTATTTTATAAAACGTTAAAATCATATCAAAATGTTTTTTATATTGTACATGACAAAATGATGTGGTTATGAATTGTTAAGGTAAACTTAAACTGGACTTACAGAGCAGTAAGATAAAGAAAAAAGATCATTAATCAAAATTATAGTCATGAAAATGGACTTACAGAAAAATAATATCTTCAAGGACAATGCTTTTAATGTTTTTTATTTATTGAAGCTTTGTGTGCCCTCTTTACAGCCAAGTGTGTCTGGACTTTGTTATTTAGACTAGATAAAAAGGAGTTCCTGAGTTCCAGAAAATGGTTTTGCTATTTAGACATTTTTTGTTTCTCTCAACCTCTCTTTCACCTGCTTGCTCCCTCTCTTCTTTCACTGGCCCCTGCCAAAACCCTCTACATAAATCTTGGCCTTTGTCCTTTCAAACAGAAACCCAATTTTCTATATAGCACTTACAACTTTATGCAGAAAAGTTTAATGTCATTGGTATAAACATTTATGCATATAACTGAACAATTCAGAAGAAGTTAATGTAGTTCATTAATTTTGAGGAAGAATACTTGAACAACATGTCTAAATTTCCCCTGGCTATACTTGACTAGTCAAAGTGGGTGCTGCAAATGAGTGATTCTGTCACAATGCTTTTAAAGGAATCAGTCCTCATTAAACAACCTGTTTCCAGGACACACACTCTAGAACATATGGAGATATGATAGAATATAAACCTATTTGAGTAAATTCATATTTATATATAATCTGCTATTTATAGCAGGTATTTTTAGAAGTGGCATGGAAATAACAGCTTTTTGAGTCATTCTCTGAGAAGTAAAGCATAGATCAGGATACTAAGTAGAAAATAGCACTGTAAAGAAAAACAGTGCTATGCTAAATGACTTCTAAAAGGAATGTTCTCTAGAACTGGATCACTTATCTTCCGAACAAGATACCTTAAATAGGATTGATATACTTAAAGCTGTAATTGATAAAGCAGTGCTAGATGGTCCACTTTAAAATTACTCTATTTCTTTTCTCCTCTGATAAAATGAGGTTTCTTCAGAAGGAAGTTTAGCTAGGACACAAACCATTGGTGTATTGCGTGTTCAATGTTAAATTTAACAGATGACATTTAACCTGTCCATTCACAGTACATTATCAAAGTTCTTTAACTGTGTCTTCTACAGGTTAAGGTAACATGGTCGGAGTCACTAGTAGTATTTCTGCCCTTTCCTTATTAATTCCTCTTTAGCTATATCTAATATTAAAGCACTACTTTGCCAAGCTGAGCAGAGTAAGGTCTCACTGGTTGAGAAGTGTCTGTAGGATAAGAACATCAGTAAGACCAGGGGTATCATAAGAAGATATTTTAAGCAGCATCAAAGCTTTGGAGACTGGAATATCCAGAGATTATAGAGAAGCCTTTACAAAAGTATAGGGTTTGTTTGGCCAGGTTTTGATAACTGAGTGGGGTACAGAGGTGACTTCTGTGAGAAGCTTCTGGAAACTTCCCTACGTCCAACAGAGGCAATGCCAACCAGCTCCAAGGTGGACCTCCTGCTGACCAAGCCCATCAACAATGGTGGTAGTGCCTCTGGGACAATGTATTTAAGAAGGAGGAAAAAAACTGAGCTAGAGAAGTCTATTCCTAAAGGGCTTCACCCAGTGGAAGGGTCCCACGCTGGAGCAGTTCATGAAGAACTGCTGTCCAAGGGAAGGGCTCACACTGGAGAAGTTTGTGTTGGACTGTCTCACATGGGAGGGAACCCACACTGGAATAGGGGAAGAGTGTGAGGAGTCCTGTCCCTGAGGAGGAAGGAGCAGCAGGGACAACATGTGATGAACTGACTACAGCCCTCATTCCCTGTCCTCCTGCACTGCTGAAGGGGAGGAGGTAGAGAATTTGAGTGAAGTTGAGTCTGGGAAAAAGGGAGGAGTGGGGGGAAGGTGTTATAAGGTTTAGTTTGTATTTCTCTTTTTCCTACTCTGATTTCATTGGTAAGAAACTCATTTCCCCCAGTTGGGTCTGTTTTGCCTGTGACAGTAACTGGTGAGTGATCTCCCCCTGCCCTTATCTCAAGCCATGAGCTTTTTGTTAAATTTTCTCTTTACAGCTGAGGAGGGGACTGACAGAGTGGCTTTGGTGTGGGCACCTGGTGTCCAGTCAGGGTCAACCCACCACAAGGAAGCTTTCCATTGAGGATTGGAAAGTCCGTAAGGATTCATGAAGCTTTTCATTCCCTTAGGTTTATAAACCCCTGCTTTGTACTCATTAAAATAATGTGTAAGTGTGCAAGTTCAGGAGGAAGCAAACTGCTGATGGAAGCCTTGAACCACTCACTTCTGTAACTCTGCAAATATCTCAGAAGGTGATTCAGGGCTTTCAGTGTGTAAAGTCCTTGCTCGTTTCTTTTGTAGAGTGCTGTTAAGTGTATCTTGTGACAGACAATGAATCACAAGGAGCCTCCCTTTTCCTTCACTCGCTCACTTTGCTAACTTTTTCTGTAGTCCTTGAAACCAATGAATTTATAACATCTATGAGTAATTTACTCAGTTCTGTTTCTTGCCTATTGTGATCTCTCCTTCCTCTTCTTGATTAAGTAGTTTTCTAAAAGACAATAACAAAGTGGGAAGGGTGTTACTTATTTCATTCTGACAAGTTGAGTTAATTTTGGAGGCAGTATCTCACATGGGGAAAATTATGTCACAGGCAAAAAGTCAATAATTTGAGTGTAGGTGTGTTTTAATGTGGGCTCAAGATCAAGAAAACTGGGTGACCATTGCTGTCCTGTGTTTAGAGCTCATAGGTGAGTTTTCCAGATGTTACCCATTATAGAAAGTTCTGCTCAGATATAGGCTGCCTCCATCATCTGTCAGGTTTCTGAGGTCTCTGTATTGCTGGCTCTTGAATGCTTTGGCTTTCTCTGCAGAATTCACATAACCTTATCAGACCAGCAGCAATACTTGCACATTTTTCCAGCTCAATGTAACTAGTTTTCCCATTCCACTGTTGCCAGTCTTACTTATGTATGTCTCTCAGCCCCAGTACCCATTCCTCCTGGGACGTCACCATATTGCTAGTACCACGATGAAGGTTTTGAAGCCACTAAATGACAGTTCCTTATCGTTTTCTCTGAAAATGTCTCTCTAATAGCTGTAGCATCAGCTTAGATAGCAAATATTCAGGCCTCTACAGCCAGCCAGCCTTATAATAGCTCTGTTTGCTGTGATAAACTTTCTCTGAAAACTAACACGTCTCCCATTTTTATTTCCTCAACTGCTCAGGTCAGGAGAAAACCTAATATGACATGGGAAGCATGGTCAGAATTATTTTTATAATACTTGGATAAGGGCAACCATACTAGGTGGATGCTTCATTTACTGAAGCACAGATGGTTTCAGGGACATTTTTCCTCTTAATTTTATTCAAATTGTTCTCATTGAACTATACTGTGTAATAGATAAAAATATTTTTATGTATTGTCAAGTTGGCAGTTTATTCCGTTAAGAAATAGAAGCTGTATTTATATACTAGCTGAAAATGTTAAGCTTTTCCATAATTTTTCAATAAGCAGAAAATCAGTAACAGTGTGCTAGCAATTCACTGCTCTTTAATAAGGTCAATTCCTTAGTGAATGTTCAGTCAAACATGGGTTAGAACAGAACTGCTCAGTCTGTTACTGTCTCTTAACAGTTGCTGCTCTTTGCCTCTTCCTGTTGTCCTCCTCTTAACAGCTTCAGACCTCTCAGACTTTTTTTCCAAATTAGTAACACAGCAGTGGGACTGAAGCTTTTTAAGAGTAGGCTTTTATTTGCTGCTGTTTTTATTTTGCAAAGGTAAATGTTTTGTAAATATTCAGTCAATATTTCACTTCTGTACTTTGCATGAATATATTTGTTATGCTGTGTCAAGTCCTGCTTTGGCTGCTTAAATGTGTTAAATGCAAAGTGAGATTTATCAGAGTTTCTAATCAGCTTTTTAGGCATTAAAAATTAGACTTTAAGTGGCAGTGTGGAATGTCTGTACTGAAAAGCAAAACTCATCAGTCTAGCATGTTATGGCCGAGATTCGCTTCAACACTATGTTAGAAAGCAATCAGATCTAAATATTCCTCCCACTTCTAGGGTAAGTTTGTGGCAGAGCTTTAGTTCTGTTTGTGGCAATTTTATTAATGTTTTTTTGTGTTCAGACAAGGGCTACCTCAGTGGCAGATCTTTCTAATGCACTGACCACATGTAATTTCTAGCAGTTAATGCTTCAATTAGAATGCTTTAATGACATTGCTTTGTGTAATAAGAATTGAAATTAAGATGAAATGTCCACTAGTAAGAGACTGAGGGAACCTAATGAATGTTAAGTAACTTGTAACTTGAAAAAGAACTTTATGAACTATCTCCAATTACATGCCAAGATTATTTTAGCTTAAAGACACAGGCTGCTCAGAAGGATGTATAGAATAGTTGGATGCAAAAAAGTTACATGATAAACTTCTAAAACTACTCTTTAAAATCTATGTTTAGTTATTTGCTGATTCTGCAAGACCCTAAAGCTTAGGGATTATTGTTTTTAAAGCTTTATAGTTCCTGAAGTAAGTAGGATTTAGGGGAAGTTGGTTCACAAATAACATTTGGCTGGATGGCTAAGAAATTAATTTCATGATCCAGTGATTATTATAAAATATGAATGTAAGTATCCATTAGTAAAAAGAATGATTGCAAAGTCTAACTATTTACAGGGGAGTGCCCATTCAGCTGAAAAACCTATAGCCTATTATTTAGTTCACTTTCTTTAGAAAGCTACTGCGAATTCTGTTTTAATCTGCAGCCTTGAGCTTGAATTCCCTGTCTCCTTTTTGAGATCATAATTACTTGAGATTTTGAAAAACTGAAAATTAGGATTAATGTGGAAGCAGTTTCTTGGAGCTATTAATACACTGCTAAATTTGCATGGTGAACTGTTTTTAACGTAAATTTTTCTCATGAACATTCACTTGCTGTTTGTGGTTGAAGAAGCAAAGATTGATAGGAAAAAAGAACAAAAATTCTGTATACCATATTAAAAAAACCCAATTTTTTAATTTAGAAATAAATGCTTCTTTAAGTTGAGGTGGCAGAATATTACCCAAAGTAAGGGCTAGTCTAGATGACATAAGACTTTGAAAAGAATATAGATTCTTGAATGGAGTTCAAGTATAACTTCAATGTTGCTTTGCAACAGTTACACCATGTTTTAATTTACCTTTGTCTTCTGAATGTTGTTAACTTCCTAATGACAGTCAGCATTTTAAATCAGTGGTTTTATTTGCTTAGTTGTTTTGAATGTGAAGCTTTTTGTTTGGGTTCCTGGAAGCTATTGAAGTAGCTTCAGTTTCTAAGAACTGGAGAAATTCTTTTGTCCATGGTGTTTCTGTTCCCCTCTGTGGATAATGTTGTGGTTTGCATTTAGGTATTACACACTTTTTTAAGCAGTGTGTTTGCTGAGTTCTGGCTTTTCAGAAGTGCTAAGACTATTCCTAAAGTCAGGGTGAATTTGAGTAAGACTTTTGGAAAGAAAGTGCATAACATGAAAACATTATTTCTTGGCTTTTTCCCCCCTCATTTTAATGTTCTTTTTTATGCTAAATAGGACAAGCAAGAAGAGATAAATGTACATGTTTCAGATTTTAAGCCCTTCAATTGTTTTGTTTTACTTTACATCTTTGACCTTCTCTGGGATTCTCAGGATGAGATGGAGTAAGAAAGAATGGAAAATAGTTCCATTTTCCCAGGAACTCAGGTGACATAGGCTGTGGAAACAGAAGAATATTCTGGAGAAAAGGTTGAAAAGCTTTTCCACTTGCCTATCTCAAAATTCACCTATCAAGTTCATATAAAAATCTTTTTGAAGTATTTTAGTTTAAGCTGCTCATCTAAAACTTGGTGTTACTGAATGAGTTGTCCTTCTGATTCCGACACTGCTCCCTGCTGTTGTGCATAGAAAACAGACTTGTTTTGGTCTGGCAGTAATTTGCTTTAAATGTTACTGTCTAAAGTCATTACCAACTCCTCGGGGGTTTTTTGAGGTGCATGAAAAACAATCCACTAGTACATCTCTCATTCCAGGAATACCTTATTTGTTCTGGTTGAATATGTACTAGGCTTCTTCTAGATGAAAACAGATGAAAATTTCCAAAATAAGAGCTTACAGTCTGTGCATGTTTGCTGCTAATGTCCTTAATGAGAGCACTCAGACTTTAGATGGTAGTAGCTACCCATATTTGATTTGATTGCACCATATTCCCTGTTGATTAAATGATGGGGGTGATGTTACTTCCACGTAACAAAATGGCTGTTCTTTCCCTTTGCAATTCTAATTTAAAAAAAAAAAAAAATTCTTTATTGCACTGCACTGATGTTGTTTTGTGTTTTCTCCTTCAAGTTAATCTCTGCACATTTTTTTTAAAATTTGATAATTTTTATCTGAAAGGAATACATTCCTCCAGTATTCTGGGATAAAGTACCTGGTGTAAGTATTAGTTTCAGAGAATGATGAGGGAAAGAAACAACCACCTTTATCACCTAGTGGTAAAGGTCCTAATTTTTTCCCTTGGATGGATTTCCTTAGATGGGAACAGCTGGAAAATTGATTTCTTATTGAATTCACAATTTTTTTTTCCAGCACTGAAAATTACTTTTTTGTTAAAAGCTGTTTTTACCCTCTTCTTTCTTCCACTGTTGTTCTTTGAAATATTGTTCGATTTCCCTAAAAAGGGTCCAAACACTAGTCTGTCACTGTCACTGCCATCAGATTTTAACTTAAAGCCACCATTTCCTATTCCCCACCAACATGGATGTGTTTAGAGTACTGTTATAATTAGAAAGAAGCACTGATGAGCAAGACTTAGCATGATTTATAATAGTTTGGGTACTACAAACGCTTTGGCAAGGATTGCTTTTATCATTTTTTGCCCTGTGATAGTAACTTAATGTATTTGAAGGGTGCTTATTTACCCATTGCCTTTGATTCTGTTCATGAAAAATGTCTGCAGTTCACAGGGAGAAATTCCATTTACCAGTGCTGCTCTTTAGATTTATCTCAGTTGTGGGCACTATCATTGAGACCACTGCAGATAGAACCTCTCTTTAAGAAGAAATGCTTATAGGTTGCCTTAATAAGGGAGCTTATTACTAAGATTTGAGATTTTACAGAATAGTTTCATACTCTTTTCAAATGATCTGTCTTGATTCTGTTTATAGAGTGAAGATACGATCTTGTTTGGCCTTTTGGTTTTTGGACTGGAATAGGAAATATGGCTTTGCCACTAAGCTTTCTAATATCTGAGGGTCTTTAAGAATAGCTCTTTATGGGTTTGTGTAATATGTATAGAGAGGGAAGGCCATTGTAGAAATATAGACACTGTCATCCATGTGAAAATAATGGCTTTAGATATAAAAATGAGTGCTTTCGTAAGTACTTGAAAGATGCCAAAAAAATCAGCGGGAAAAGTGCAATGAAAAGATTCTTATGGAGGTGTAGTTCTTCCTGTATTATAGAAATCTATATAGCAATGCTTGTATTCAGTAGAATGTACTTAGTACAGTGGTGTACTTTAGTACAGGATATCTGTGCATATAAGTTCTGTCCTGTCCATTTTCATTATATATGTGTAAAAATGAGTTATTTTCATTTAAGTTAGCATGTTATTTTATAGTAATGAAACGTGCCAGATGGCCAAGGATATTTCACCTAAATACTAAATGAAGTTAAAGAAAACATTTACTGAAACCACAAGAGGTCTGATTCAGAAAGAAAGTACTCAAGTAGTGTGGATCTAATTTAAAATGTAAAACATTCTGCATTGGCTGACCCTATTTGTAACCTCCTGAAAGAGCAAGTTTTCAAATAGTGTATGACTAAGAGCAAATACTGTCAGACCTAATTCAGGGAAAGCTCTGAAACATACTTCAGCTGCCCCTGCCTAATTGCTACTTCAAGGGAACTGTGCACAGTAAACACATTTTGGAATTTGAATATCTTATCTCTTAACAGAACAAGCCATTGAAAGCAAAACCATTCTATTTTTGGAGCATGTTGCACATGTTTATCTCTGTTTCAGTGTAAACTTTGGAGTTTATAACTGTAAATATTAGGGAAAAAGTCTTTACTGTGAGGGTGGCGAGGCACTGGAACAGGTTTCCCGGAGAGATTGTGCACGGCCCATCCCTGGAAGTGTTTAAGGCCAGGTTGGGTGGGGCTCCGAGCAGCCTAGTCTAGTGGAAGGTGTCCCTGCCCATGTCACACAGCTGGATCCTTAAGGTCTTTTCCAACCCAAACCATTCTCTAATTCTGTGAAATATGGAAATAAAAAGGAATTGATCTATTTAAGCAGATTATAGTAATCACAACAGCACATTTTGATAGCTTTAATTCTGAGTGACTGGAGTCCCACATATAAACTACAAACCAGATATCTTTCCATTCAAGGCTTACAAGAGCCACCTTCAACAATATTATAATGCAGGGTCTAATTTCAGCAGTGCTGAACTTAAGTAGCTCACAAAGTGGTGAACAGTAGTGAGTCCTGGGAAAAAGTTCTCTGGAAGAGGAGTGCGAATACTAGAAACACTTCAGTCTCATATAACATGGACCTCCTCAAATTTTCCTTTTGTTATGCTGGATATATTGGGAAGGATCTCCTTATTTCAAAACTACTTTGTTCCTTTGTCTTCAAGAAGTCATAGTTACACCATAATTTCAAAGTAGTCTGTTACCCCCTTTCCTTCATGATCAAAATAGTTAACATAGATGTGAGTAATAGGAATGATTGCTTAAGAATTCTCCAATGATTCCTTAATGGCAAAGTTTTCCTGACATGTTAGAAGATTAATTTCAGTCCTCTGCTTTCATTTGTTGCCACTGCTGGATATGCACAACTTGAAGTTTGGAAGCTTGTCTTAGGGATGGCTCATTCACAGTTGGGAGTTTCTATGAGAGGAGACCAAATGTCATGTAAATGTTCTGGAAAAGAGCAAATAAGTTGGCTCAGGCAGATTCAGCTGTTGATCAAGGTCTGTATTGTTAACAGATGTCTGTATATTGCATCAATAAGTAATAAGGTGCTTGTTTGGAGTAACTGCCAGGAGGGATTGGTCTGTGGTTTATCAAGAGAAACTCTTATCTGATAAGCAAGAAAACACCAAGACTTCTAATTTTTAGTTTCAGGGCAGTGAATTAGTGAAAGAGAAAATGCATTTCCTTTTCAAGTGGGATGCTACTTATCCATGGATCTCTGCGCAGCAGACAATTGGAAGAATTCTAGTTTCTTCTTCCCAGCCAATGAATAGAGTCACTCATTTGTGCTGACCAGTATTCACAGACAGCCTTCTAATCACTGCTGGGAAACAATTATTTGCACTGATCTAGCAGTGGTGAAGCTGCATTGATGGGCAGATTGCCTGTTTTCCATATAAACTTGCTAAAAGCTCTCAGGAATTTCATTTTCCTATCAGTTATTTTGAGGATGTCACTGGCTTCTGCTGTGGAAAGCTTTTCTTACCATGCCTAGAAAGCTGTCAGATTCCTACCACTGGAGATGTTTTCAACTAGAGTTGGACAATCCATCATTTATCATTCCTATCTAATTGCTACTACTGGCCAGTTTTGTTTTCTGTCATTGCTGAAAGATTCTTAAAGGTTCCCTTTCCTGGAAATGTTGATTCTTCATGAAGCTTGATCCTTACGTTGCCAGGGTTTGATACACACTTACTCAGAAAATACTGTATATATATAATATTTATATGATGAGGATGCCTGATTTTAATTTCTCTGGATCCCTCAGTCTTCAAAATGTCTTCTCATTAGGTCAGACTCATCTTGCAAAAGCTGGAGAAGATACCCCTAAATATCCATTAAGGTCTTTGGATATTTGGATAGGATTTGAATATTAGGATTTACTATGAATCAATACAAAGGATATGCCATTTCTACTTTTCCTTTGTTTAGCTCAGGTATATTATTGGACAAAACAGTAAATTGATGACAGTTCCTTGGATTTCTATAGTTCATCCTTCTCTGGGAAAACACAGCATAATTGTCACTTGTTTTTATCTTCAGCTACAAGCCATACAGAAGTTTGAGTTAGTGCTTTGCTTAAATGGTGTTTAAATCCAGTGCTGTTTTGGGAAGAGTGTTACATTGTATACTTACATAGTGTGAATAATGTGGAGAGGAGTAAGAAATCCTTTACTTCTAGTTTCTTAACGGATGCTAAACTCCCACAAGTTGAAGAGCATACACAGGGCATTCAAAGTAGCAAAACCATCCTTCTTTCTAGTCTTATTTCTGGGAAACTTCTTTCCTATCTGTAATCTACATAGAATATTGAATTTATTATCCAGAAATAAGTCAGCTACCTAAGTCAGGTACATAATATTTATTCAGATGTTTTGATTCCTGAGATGCTTCCCAGAGCTTTCCTGAAGATTGGTAGTTCACTCAAATTCAAGACCATGAGGGTATGAAATGTTTGTACTGCCTCTGCACAAACCAGGTTAAATGAAGAAAAATCTTTTAAAGCACATTGCCAATAGTTCAGAATACCCTTTAAGAAATTATGTTCTTAGATTTGTAGATGGAAGTAGTCTCTATTAGTATTAAAATTTTGCCACTTCATGATGTACATATGCCATACATACATTTCAGGAGAAATTGTCTTTCATAGGTGGAACTCAGTTACTACTTTGTTTCTGGAGTGTGCTTGTGGTTAATATTACATTTCTTTTACATCATTTCAGGAGTATGATGATGGCTATGGAGCTGCTTATGATGAACAAAGCTATGATTCTTACGATAACAGCTATAGCACTCAAGCACAAAGGTAAGCCTCCAAATCAACTGTAACTACTTCTGAAAAATTCTGTGGTTAGCCTGTTAGTTTTACACTACCTGTGTTAGTTTTTTTTAGTATTACATAAGTATAAAAGTTAAGTTTCTCAGTGTCTGAAAAAAAAAAAAAAACAGAACTGATAACTTGAAACAGTTTTAGTGATGCCAAATCATAAATCAGAAAGTTTTCAAAAGTTCAGGAAATTCAGGAAAACTTAATTCAGATTCATTTTAGGAGGGAGGAGTAAGCAAGGAGGGGAGAGGAGAAAAAGAAACTTAAAAGGTATTAAATCTCCTGAAACATGAAACTGATTGCATTTCCTTACTACTTTTAACAATGTTATATTCCAGTATTTTACCTTTATTTGACTGTAATAACAGTACACCCTTGTGTGTGTTTTACTTCTCTGTGGAATTCCTTGTGACAAATTTGGATTGCTTGTCACTTGTTTCCTTCCCCCACTTCATTCTCAGCAGTATTTTTAAGCACTTCTAATTTATTTTCTTAAAATTTTACTTTCTTCAAAGGAGTCACTATTTGGCAATTCCATGAATTACAAAGAATACTAATGTGTTCCAGTGTTGGGAAAAATGCTATGAAGTAAAAACTGCTTCCTATAGGTAGAACTTAATGGCAAAAATCACATGACAGACATAGCAGCTTGGTTGATCATTCTTGCTGTTGGGTACTTCCAATGTGCCTGTCTCAAAAAGGAACTTCTGTGCACCTTTTACAGAATTGTAATTCATTTTCACTATTTTCTCTTGGACCGAGCTTTTGTAATTTGCTCAATAGGAGATTTTGCAATGTCTTTGAGAAAGTTTTGAAACTTTTATGGCAGTGTTATGACATGTCTCTGAGGCAGGGTAACTGAGGTTCCTGTTAATAAATAGTTTGGGGTGAATTAGAATAAAATGACACTGAATGACAGGTGTATATGAGGCCAGATGTATTTTAAAACAATTTAATTGCAGCAGAATTAGGTAGCCATCTTGGTTTTTTCTGTAAAAGTATCAGGAAATAATACATAAGGAAAAGAGAGAGAAGGAAAGGATAATAGTAGATTGTGGAGAGGAAAGATAACAGTAGATTGTGGATCCAGTGATGAGATTTAATTGTTGTGATTTTGATTGTCCATGATCTGTGATAGTCTCAATCTTGATCTGTTGGGAATGGGGCCCTGCCAAGCAAAAGGTTCCTCGTAATATACATTGAAATTAGCCTGGGAACACCTGGGTCCCTCCCCAGGGAGGGAGTTCTTTGCTGTAACACTGAGGCACATGCAGTCTTCAGATGGAGAGTTTTCAAAAGAGTTGGGGGGTCGCTTTGTAGTCCTTGTTGGTTTCAGTCCCCCTCTACTGGTCTTGCCTGTTCCTTGACCCCACTTCTGCACTTTCATTGTATATTGTGTGGTCACCATGGACCTGAGCAGGAAAATTGGCTCCAGTCAGGTGCTGCCCTACCTTTGCATGGTCCCCCTTTCCAGGCACATCCTGTTCTAACTTGCTCACTTGAATGGTCATCAGTGTTTGAGGCACAGCAATGCATTAACTCCTTACTGTCCAGGCTTCTGCAGGCAAAAAAACCCCCTTAAAATTGTTGAAACAATAACGTTCAGAAAATTATAAAATACTATAGATTTACATTACTGCTTTAGTTATTTTGGCTGATTGGAGCATCAAACTTTGCCCACTGCAAAGATGGCAATAGGAGAGGAAGATGAGATGTTGATAAATAGATGGTTCTTGGTCTGTTTTACGTTCTGCTAAATATGTAAGGTTTACAATGGAGCTTTATCTGAAATAGTACAGAACTGTTCACAGCAAAGTTGAGAATAAAGCTCTTTACACCTGGCATCTGCTTTTCTGTAGTGTTGTCACAACCAACTTCAATTTTGTTGTGTAAATGAATATTTTTCTGTGCTCAACAACTTAGTCAGTGTGAAAAAACACAGTGGAAAGTACCAGTGTAGTTATTGTTGAGAACTAAAATAATGAAATTACCTTTGTCTGATACTTGGCTGCTACAGCTTCTAAGCTACTGAAAATTGATAAAAATAATATGACTTAAGAAACCAGCAGTGTAGTCTCAAAAATATGAGACTCCGTAGTGTTACATTTCGAGAGCAGCTGTTGGTAATGGATTTTTTTTTTTTCCCCCAAAAGAAAATTGCCGAAGTAGTCCTCAACTTTTATGTTGCTAATTCTGTTCTGGTTTACTGCTCCTAGTGTTGGTAAATGGGTTTATTGCACGCAAACATTTGGACTTCATTACAGAGTCATTTGCCCGAGCCAAAACTAAACATTACTTGGATTTGATTTTTTTTTTTCATGGTAAGAAGGTTTTCACTGGCATTTTCTTCCTTTGAACTAAAATTAGGAAAGAAACCAATTTCCCAAGGAATGAAATTGCTGTTGTAAAGGATTAATACATAAGAATGTATAATACTCTTGGATATATGTGCACATGCTTAACTGTCTAGAAGGAGATACTTCATAAAATGATTGCTGTACTTTGTATTTTACCTGTAGTTTCACAATACATATATTGTTAGATTTTCATGAAATTGTTGTCTTTGGAATGATTACGTGACTTTTTCTCCCCCTAATTTTATCAAGTGTTCTGTGGTAAAAGAAAACATGAAATTATTCACTGGCACGTTTCTCACAGGATATCAACTCTCATTTTCTTGCATATTTTCTGGCTTGGCAAAAAGATTTTTGGGATAGTATTGGCAGGCAAAAAAGTAATAACTATAAACAGCCATCTGAGCTACCTAGACCTGCATTCCTATCTTTAATCGGAATATCAAGTAGTAGCCCACATTGCAAAATGTCATTGTGTAACCATTATGAGATATTTATCATATTTAGGTTCATTACAATGCCCTTACTATGAAGGAAATTAAGGGAAAGTGCATTGTTTTCATAGCTTAGCCTTATATCATTCTTGATATTTTGCCCTCATAAAACATGGAAGGAAGCTGCATTTGCACATGGAGGATGTTCACGTGTTTAAAATGCATCATTTAGTGACCAGCATGTGGAAACAACTTACTCTCTTTCCATTTCTAAGTTGAAAATACTGATCTTGAAGTATTTCTAGTATGCCTTCTGCTACTGATTTCTCTAGAAATATTGTAATATTAATGATATTGTGCATTAAAGGGGAAATTTGAGAAACAGCTATAAAACTGAAAATGAGTTGGCTCATTAAATTACTTGCAATAGTTTTTAGTATGTAACCAAGTTTGAGTGCAGGAACAGGGTTTAATGTTCACAAATGTACACATTGTGTGATATGTTGGAGGCAGTGGAAATACTTATTTCTGTTTTAAAGCTTTTGCTTATGTAGTGATTCCCCTGTTAAAGATGGACACTTGAATAGAATCTGAAATATCTCTAGGAATTTTGGAGATCTGTAAGATGTTGCACAACAGCACATCTTTTGCTATAGGTGAACAGGAGTACCTTCTCCAAATCTGACCATTCAACACAACAGTGTGACTCTCCTTGATTGCTTTTATTGTGATGTTTCAAATGTATTTGCCAGAAATGACCAAATCTGAGATGGACTGGGATGAGTGATGTGTTCAGATATGAAGAATTGGATATTGTGTATTTCTGTGTGCATTGAGGTGGATGAGACTTTGCTTGCTCTGCAAATAAATTCTTCCCATTTTTATACTAAGTGCTTGCTGATAACAAGTTGCAAGTGATTAGAAGTTTAGTGGCATTTTATTTGACATTGTGAGAGACTGTATCCTTGCTTGTGCGTGGCATTCTGAACATTCAGTTAAAACCTGCCACAGCACTAATAGGGAGAGAAACATTAGAGTTTTCTGAGTTCTTATCTATCTTAATGCCCTGTAATCCTATAAAAAAAGTTGTTTTCCTTTAGAACAATTTATTATCCACAGTTGTTTGTTCATGCAACAAAGCCCCAAATAGTGCTTCAGGATGTCCTTTAATGGAATTGTTTTTATGGTCAAAAAGACGTATCCCTTGGAGCTGTACTGAGCTTGACTAGTTATCTGAACTGATTTTTAGAAGAGATGTGACTAAATTATATTTATAGTTTTTTGCAGACGGATTGTTTAATGCTATTTTCATTGGTATAATCTGGGATGGTTAATCAACTGTTCTTCTTAGTCTTGTTATAAAAAAACAAAAACAACCTCAGAATAGCTTAAAATATTTCTCAATTTCTGAAAATCAAAAGCTACTAAGCATAGAATCATAGAATGATTTGGGCTGGAAGGGACCTTAAAGACCATCTAGTTCCAACCTTCCTGCCACAGGCAGGGACACCTTCCACTAGACTAGGTTGCTCCCAACACCATCCAACCTGGCCTTGAGCACCTAGGGATGGGACATCCACAGCTTCTCTGACCAATGTATTCCAGTGCCTCACCACCCTCACAGTCAAGAGTTTCTTCCTAATATCTAATCTAAATATCTTCTCCTTCAGTTTAAAACCATCCCCTTATTCTATCACTACATGCCCCTGATATGCAGTCAAGCTTTAAGGTTGTATGTTATGCAGTCAGGAGTTCCTTCATAAAATTTGTTTTCTATATGCACATGGAGTAATTTAACATGTGCAGTTGTATGCCAAAAACCTTTCCATGATCTTAAGGAAAAATGAATTGTGAGTGTGAAAGCCAAACTCGTGATTTCCGGTACTGATATTTTCCTGTGTCAGATGCATGTACACCTGTCAGTGTCCCTCCCCAGCACATGTGTATTCTTCCACAACTTATCTCACTCTTAAAAGACTTCCCAAACCTGTGTAGAATTTAAATTCTTTTCTTGGATTTATTGCAGAAAGTAGTGGGTATTTTAATGGTCTGATGTTAATGCTAGACCAATTTTATTATGAAAATTCACATAATAGTTTTATGGAGGGAGCAGGAGCATTTAATTGTGTCTTCATTTAAAATTGTAGCTCAGTTTAAACATTTGCAGCATGAGGAAAAAAAAACTAGTTATTTTAAATCTCTGAAATATGTTTTGAATTGAGCCAAAGTGCTTTTGTCCCTTAGTGACTCCATACATGATCCGCACAAGTGTTTGCAAAGACAATAATATGGCAAAGGGAAATGGATGCTAATAAATCAACTGTCACTGTCAGCTCACTGTTTAATGTTCTCTAGAATACATAAGATTTATCACTGAGGAATTGTAGAATAATGGTAGTGTATGGAAACAAAGTCCACTGGGGAGATGTACTACATCATTTGGATTTAGCGCTGCCATCTGCTTAATAGCATTGAGATGACTACAGAGGTACTTATGATCAACCATTCATAGCAGTGACAGATGCTGTAGAGAGTTAACATGCCAGGGAATGAGGTTTGTTACTGAAATTCAGATTATGTGACAAGGTTGCTGAGAAAGGGGGCTGGGTTTGTTACCTCTCCAACAGCATTAGAGGTTTACTGTGTGCTTTTAAGTTTACTATTGAGAGAGAATGGCTAACACAGTTACTGTAGTGCAAAAAGAAGTATGGAGAAACCCCATCTGTCTGGTTCATGCACTCAGAAGTTTCAAAGAACTTCCTTAGGCTTGTGTGCTAACATTTAAAACACAATACTTTTCCTAGGTGAAAATAAAAAGCCTTTGACTAGCTTCATTTTTTTAATCTGCAACAGAGATCAGCAGCCTCAACTACAAGAGGAATAGTTTATTTAACTGTATGCCTGTGTCTGCTGAGGAACAAGAATGGGTCATTCATGTAGTAATGCCATTTTGTGTTTAATTATAATTTATAATTTTAAAACTGTTTCAGATCTTCAGTCAGGGTGATCTCATCTTCACTCTGTTGCAGAATTTAATCTAAACAGGGTTATAAAATAGGAAATATTAGGACTTGGGGAAATGACTGGCTTTGTTTACAGTTTTCTGCAATGCTTTTGGGTTTCCACATTTATCTGTTAGTGCTATAGATTTCTCTTGGCAACAAGCATTGTGCCACTGGCTTAAATGGTGTTTCTCAGTTGCTCTTTGTGTATATCTAACAACAATTGCTATCACTTCAAATGAAACCAAAATGTGATAAATTCAAATCACTACAAGTTGCCTATGAGCCTTGGAGCCACCCAGTTAACCTAATCTTAGCTGAGGGAATTGGCAAATTCTCTTTAGTGTACCTATGTTTATTCAGTACCTCTAAATCATTCTGTGTTTATTGTTAATGTGTTGGGAAATGAGAAATACACGCTGCAACTTTATGTTAAATCATTTACTTCAATGCATAAAAAGATAACTGCCCATATGGTAATTCCTAGGCATGTTAAAAACATGGTATTCTGAATCATATAACTGTTCAGGTTGGAAAAGATCTCTAAGATCAAATCCAACTGCTAATTCAGCACCACCAGGTTCACCACTAAACCATGTCCCCAAGTGCCACATCCACACAGTTTTTTTGAAGACTTTCAGGATGGTGGTTCCTGGGCAGCCTGTTCCAGTGCCTGACCACCTTTTCAGTGAAGAAATTTTTTCCCAACATCCCCTATTTCTCACATGGGAGAAGAGACCAACACCCACCTTGCCACACCCTCCTTTCAGGTATTTGTAAGGAGCGATAAGGCCCCCCCAGAGCCTCCTTTTCTCTAGGCTGAGCCCCCCCGGCCCCAACTCTCTCAGAGGTGAGACCATGTTCTTTACTGTTCATTTCAACAGTGGCTGATTCAAGATAGAAAATTTCTTCATCAGGGAGACTGTGTACAAAGACCCAGTGGTTTGAAAGGTTTGAGGAATTTCTTGTTTGTTAGCTTGTGGTAGTTACTTAGGAACTAAGTAATCGGATTTTGGGTTGAAAAGGACTTAAACTCACCTTGAAATCTGGCAGTGGCCATTGTTCAATTGATACCTGAAGAATACAACTAAATTGGTTTGCCAAAATCCTTTAAATCTCTCTAAATACCTGATTTTATGTCATTCCAGAGGCACTTTAGTTACAAGAGAAGCTGATTCCTACTATGTGGTTCTTGGCAATACCCTCATTTTCCACTAAGCTCAAATTTTCAGGTGGTTTTTGGAACTCTGCTTAGTAGTCATACAAAAGACAATGGCATTCCTGTTTAAAAGAAGGATTTTCATAAAAAGCTGAGCGTATGGATTTGAAACTGGCTTATGGAGATGCTGCTATTGGTATTTGAAAGTTAATTGCTAACAGTTTGTTTGTGATGCTCAGTGTTTTAAATTTACATTGTTGAGTTTGTCAGCAATCATGCGTTTCCAGGATGTATAAATATGCATTACATGCAAAACGGTATCTGTTACTGTAGTTTTTCAAGATGTAATTCTCTCCATTTTAATGCTTGTAGGTGTTTGTATTTCATTCTCTGACTTATAAATCAAATCAATCCACAGGAGTTTGATTTCTGGGGGTAGTGCAAATGGCTGGCATTTTGTATTGCTGTTGCTTGTGAACACCTGTTATGTATGACTTTATTGGAGGGTATAATTCTGTAAAATAAAGTCTCAAAAGCATTAGCATAAACAAGCTAATGTAGCTTTTAACTGAAAACCCCTGCCATGTGGTTTCTTGCTCAATTTTTGTGCTCACATTATTGGAGGAGATTATTTTCTGCAGTTTCTCAAATCTCATTTTTAGGTTTAGATACGTGTTTTCTTTTTCAATTACCTGTTAAAATGTGACAAGGTAAAATATTCAGAAGTGCCTCTAGCACAGATAGTTTTAATTGTAGGTCTGGCATACATTTGAATTTTTTAAAACTGGTTTACAGAAATCTGGCCTGAAATGTCAGTAAACAGAAATAAGACTAAGGCAATTAGAGTGTAATTATGGGAAAAAAACTTGGGCAACTTAGCACAAGCATATCTCGTGGTGCATTAACTGCAAAATATTTTTAGAATCTTCATCATATTGATGTTAGTAGATTGCTGCACTATTTAAGAAATTGATTACTTTTCATTTATACTAATTAGACTTGTTTTTAGATACAAAAAATTATTTTGGTTCGCTTCATGACTTTGATATTAAACTTAATTATGACAGTGCCTCAATGTTTAGAATACAAATAAAAATGCATTTAAAAATAAATGGAGATCTGTTGGAAAAAAGTAACAGAGGTGTGTTAGTAGTATAAAAATTAGTAACATGAAATTATAAATATCTGAGGAATCCAAATAATTATTTCATAAAAATAGTGTTTATTTTGCACAATTGGTTTAATTTTACTTAGATGATTGTACAGCATCTTAAGCTGGGTGGTTGAATTACCACAGTGTATTTAAAGAGGATTAGTATTTGGTAGTATTTTGGATTTTTTTTTTTCCTTGACTGATTACACAAGTGAAGACATGAGGAAAGGGTAGGTAAAAAAAGGATCTCCTAGCAAGTACTAAATAGGAGGAAAAATTCATTAAAAGTGAATATTTTTTTTAAATATTGAAATGCTATTTTGCAGTTACTAATGGTAACTTGTGGAATTAATCATAGTTTAGAAATAATTATATGAGGGTTTTAAATTAATTGCAGCATGTTTAAAAGATAAGATACTTCAAGGTTGTATGATGAGGGTAACAGTGGAAGGAGAATATCCAGATGCTTGGCCTCAGCAGATGCTGTATATATGGGCTTTGGGACAAAACATGGATAGTCAGGCTTCCAAATTAAAGTTATCAATTTAGAAATAACTTCTAAAATGTCTTGCATAATAATTAACTTTCTACCAGTTTGACTGAGATACCAAGATAGGGAAGAGACTACATAGACTCTCCAGACTAGAGAAAGGACATCATAAATTCACACTTGCCATTAGATAGTGGAGAGTATATATAGGGAAGGCTTATTTTCCCTGGTGTGGAGTAGAGAAGGAACTTCGCTGGAAACTCACACTTTGAAGCCAGTGTCTGTTAGTTGAATGAAAATCAGGCTGCATCAGTTCAGAACAGATTTTTTTGTCAGACAACATGTTTTTGTAGATGAAGATTTGACACTCTTGCTGGTTGACAGTCAATATAGTGTGTCTGCTTACTGGCAGTAACTGAAAGCTGCAGTTTTCTCTCTGATTACTCTGTTGTATTCAGTTTTCTTTCAAGGGAAGAAAAGTCTTGCTTTCTGTTGGTAAGGAAATACCTATTTAATTGGGCAACTTTAGAAATGGGAGATGGATGCAGGGACACTTTATAGTGGTCTTAATTGTTTGTCCTTGTGTTTTATTTTAGTAGAAACACTGAGAGTTGTAAATTGTACTTTTAAGCAGAATTTTTATATAATTCAGATGACAGACAATGAAAAGCAGGATATTAGTAACCTCAGAAGTCAGTAGCCATCATAACCAGGTTCATCTTGGTGTAATTGCATTATGAGAGCTGTGCATAAAGCACCTGAAATGTACGTATTGATAGAAGTAGTGGAGCTCACATGAGTTCCAGGAAACATTTGCAATTAAATGGATTGAACTGTCCTGAAGAGGAAGAGATCTGCCTTCCTGTACTTGGAGAGGCAAGGTTTGTTCCCTGCTGTGTAAGGGAAGCACTGGTAAGATCTTGAACATGGCAGTGCATTGCTGTTAAGATCTGTCAGATGCTTATGATTATGCAGCCCTGAAAACAATTGAATCCAATCTTTCTTTAATCAAATGTATTCCTTGATGGCACTTTTATTATTTTTGAATTATAATCATATAAACTGATGATGGCATGATAGCTTTTCTCTCAAATATTCTTCAATTCCAACTGATGAGTAAGGCCCCAGATTTATAGAAAGCTGTTGCAAGTTGTACTGTTCCTTCAGTAAATTAAAAAGATAAGTTTTGATGTGCATCCTCTGGAGCAGTATTTTTAATAGTGGAGTTGTGACATAACATCTGTGCAGTTTTTGGGGATGACTGTGTATTAGAGGCAGTGTGGTCTTGTGCTCCAGTCTGTGACAAGTAACCTGATTTTGGATCTCTAAAAACATTTATGCAAGACTTGAGGGATAACCAAGAATTAGATGGAATAACACCCACAATTCTTTCCAGGATTGCGATGAAGATTCTTTGGCTGATACCTCTCAGATCTTCACTGTTCTCTGCTGCTTCCACTGTCCTAAATAGTCTTGTCTGTTGAGAAAGGGAAGAAAACACATCTTTTTCTGATGTTAACATTGATGTTGGTTCATGTCTTTATTCTCCATTTAGGAGTTGGAACATGTTTGGTACACACCTGGATAGTTTAAGACTTCCAGTTTAGTTTTGTCTGACACCAGTTCACAACCTGCTTTGCAAACCAGGCAGACATGGTGTGGAATGGCTGGGGCTTGGTTCTAATTCACAGGCCAAACCAAAATGCTGGCTCTATGCAACCTGAATTTTTAGTTTTTCTGCCAATGCTTTCTTATTTATGTAGAGAATATTTGACATTAACATGTTTAGCATTTCTCATGTTCTGGAATATATTGTTGCTTCATTCTATTCAGAGTTTCAAGGTAAAGCTGTAGCTCCTGCTGCTGTTCTTAAGAAGCCTTATTTGTGCCATATGTGTCACTTACTACTTCTACTTGCCATTTTCCTTTTCTCTTTGGAGAGAGGGACATGAGAATGTAGTGAGGATGAGGTGGGAAGACTAATTGAGTTCAGACAGTGACAAGTGGACACTTCAGATGGTGAAACTGCTTTAGGCAACTGTGTAGAGTTTACTAGAAATATGTAGATAGACATAGTTCTGTGCCTGGTAGATAGCACCAGAATGCAGATGCCTCTGAGGGCATTTCACTGATCAGAAGTCAAATTTCTTGCAATTTCTATCATAAAAAGTAATTTCTAAATAGTGATAGCTGAGGGAATCCTTGAGAGGGCACTCTGGTCATCTTTTATGATTAAATAAATAGATTTGCTGTTTGTATTACCTGTATGAGAGTACAAGGAGATATAATTTAAGGAAGATTGCATATTTTTTCTGTATTTTAAAAAGCTCTCACATACAAGTCTCAGTTGCTTTCTGAGATGATTATCTGTTATACAGACTGAGATGCAGGGATGAGAGTATGTACCAAAGAAACTTCTAAGAAGTAGCAGAACTGGGCATTAAATAAAAATGTATATACAAAATGCAAGAAAAGATGTGGATCTCCTCTTGACATCCTAGATTCCTGCTGTCCTGTAAGCTGAGTTACAGAATATGGTGTTCTAGTGAATCCACAGAAGCATTGAGAGCACATGCTCAGTGTTCAAGACAGTTATGGAGTTGGGAGCTTCACTGCAGTTATTTTTGCCTGGACACTCTTCCTGTTTACTGTTGACAGAATGCTTTTTGTTATCAGGAGCAGCTGAGCATGATGATCTGATAGGAATGACAGAAAGAGGCTTGTCTTTGTGGAGGAGTTCTCTTCAGATGTGATCATATCGGTCAGGGTCTATCATATAAGAACTCTTGTTAGAGAGATCCTCATTTGTTTTTCCTACTTTGCTGCTGTTCTGTGCAATGCTGTGTAGAAGGACAAAGCTGATCTTGGGAAGCTGCTCATGGCACAAAAGAAAACCTTAGTGTTTGTAAGGATTTTATTGCCACTTTCTGAAACTGCCCTGGCTTATGCC
Organism: Lepidothrix coronata; assembly: GCF_001604755.1. Lineage (NCBI taxonomy): Eukaryota > Metazoa > Chordata > Aves > Passeriformes > Pipridae > Lepidothrix > Lepidothrix coronata. The sequence goes on along the minus strand of NW_016690247.1, from coordinate 2,741,514 downwards.
TGAAGGGATCAGTCCCAAAATTACTTGATCCTAATGTGCAAAGGAATGAACAAATTTTGGTCATTTTTTCCTTAATGACCATTACATGAAGTTGAACTAGTTGCTAAAGCTGTTTTTTTTAATCACTGAAGTTGGAGACGGTTTCTGATCACTCAGGTTTTAAACCTGAAAGCCAGGCTTGTCAGTGCTTAAGTCTGGGATTTTCCAGTAAGCTAAAAGCTTTCAATCAGAGACCTTTTAATCTCCCCTTAGCAATCAGGCTCCATGCCACACTGCTTCTGTTTCAAACACAGAAATGGCATAATGACCACTCTATATTTGTTACAGACATCTTTTAAAGAGCTGTGGCAATCACATGAATTAATCACAATATGTTTTTACTTCCTTTGTGCGTTTTTGGAAGTACACTTGCACTGTGTGGTTGACCTGCCTGTTTTGGGTTTATCCCAAAAACAGCCTAGTGACCTCTTCAGATATGGAATCATAGAATCATTAAGGTTGGAGAAGACCTCTGAGGCAAGTCCAACGTTTGACTGAACAGCAGGATGTCAACTAAACCATAGCACCAAGTGTCACATCCAGACGTTTCTTGAACACTTCCAGGGGTGGTGACTCCACCCCCTTCCTGGCAGCCCACTCTGATGCCTCACCACCCTTTCAGTGAAGAAATTCTTCCTGATGTCTGACGTGAATCACCCTGGCACAGCTTGATACAATTTCCTCTCATCCTGTCATTTGTTGCCTGAGAGAGGAGACTGACACCCACCTCACTACATGCAACCTCTGTTCACATGGTTGTAGGGAGCAGTAAGTTCCCCTCTGAGCCTCCTTTTCTCCAGACTAAACACCTCCAGCTCTCTCAGCCACTCCTCATGATTTACTCTCCAGACCCTCCTCCAGCTCTATTGCCCTTCTCTGGATTCACTCCAGCACCTCAATATCTGTCTTGTATTGAGGGACCCATGAGAGTTAGACTGAAACTATCATTCTGTTGATATCTGTCCCAAGAGAATATTCTCTACAACGAATAAGCTAATCCTTTATATAGTATAAAAGGTAGAAGCTCCTCGAGGCTTAACCATCATGTCAAGAGCAGTTACTCCTATTTGTTGGTTTTTTTTCATAAATATTTGTGCTATTATGGTTCATCAAGATATTTTCAGAAACAAATCAGCTTTGCAGAAAAGCCTGAGAAATTCAGTTCATATTCTGCAGGACCTTTGAAGGCTTATGCTGAATACTTCTAAATTGAACTATTTCCAGGCACTTCTCCAGTCTAGTGATTCTAGAAAAATGGCAGAAAGCTTCCCAGTCCTCTGTTTCACTGGGTAAAGCCCTTAGGAAGCATTTCTACTTCACCAGTGATGCAGGGCTAAAATCTGAGCTTGCTCCTCTCTGTCTCAGGCTGTTTCTCTAACAGAGAAAACAGGCACTTCCCCCGGCCATACTTAACTACTGAAACCTCTCTTCATACTTTCTCTGAGCATTGTAGGATTACTGCCCAGCCCTCAGCAATTAGAAACAACATACTTAAGTTTATTATTACTTGCTAATCCTTCCATAGCATTAAGTAGTTCTGAGTTTTTATGGTGATGGGGAAAATCAAAGCATTTTTTCTTTGCCACCTCTGTCTTCTCTCTTGACAGTCCAAAGCCATTGTGCTGGAATGAGAATACAAAAGAAGTTAAATATGAGGGGTTATAAGCAAAAGCTCTTTATGTACAAAAGATCTGAGTCACAGCTGATATTCCAGTGTTGGTTGCACTTCTGCCTTTTTCCTTCATGGTTACAAAGATGCCTGAAAACTCAGCTGGCTATGCTGTGTAATCCAATTATTCATCTAAAAGAGTAGATGCTTAGAGAAGTAAGGAAAAGTTAAGAAAATGGCCTCAAAGAGACATTTCACATCTGAAAACAAAACCTTCAAGCACAAATGTTCCATGTTTAGTCTTGCTGGGTTAAAAAGGAAAGAATCCATGTCATTTTTTTTCCTTTTTCTGAAAGGAGGGAGTCATACAAGGTTAAAGAAAATATACTGGTTTTGTGAATTTATTCTCCTTTCTGTGAGACAAAATGAAAGGAAGAGGAGCAACCTGAGCTGCCTAATCTAGTCTTCCTGTCTGTGACAGGGAGTTGGAATTAGGTGAACTTTAAGGTCCCTTCCAACCCAAGCCTTCCTATGATTCTATGAAAAGGGCTTTCCTCGCAGAATATCAAGGGAAATAGTTTAAATTATCTTCAGTCAGAATGCTAAGATGTCAAAGAACATATATAAAAAAGATATAAAAAAAGAATCTAAATGTCAAGGATGCTTTTAAAACAAAAGTTTGTAACATACCTACTGTCCACAGGAAGAATTGTTTAATATAGCTACTTAAATCCTCACAACAGAATTGACCTCAGCTATCTCAGTTATCTCAGTTAATGAGTTAAAATTTACAATTTAGAAGTTTGGTATTGCAGGTTGCTTTGACTGGGTTTCCTTTTAGCAGGTGATTTGCTTTAAAAAAGAAAAACATATAAGCTGTAACTTCATATACAGCACTAAAAAAAACCCAAACCCACCCCCAGTTACCTTTGGTCTTGGTTGTGAACTCCAAAGGCTATTCAGACTCTTGCAGATTAAACAAAAAATGCTCTTTTATTTTTTTTTTTTTTTGCACATAGAATTTCTTGCAGCATCTGTATGTACCCTTTTCTTCGGGTCTTAGTCTTTAAGTTGTCTCATGTGAAGCTTTGGGTTTGTTTAACATGCAGTTGAATGGAGGGGGTTGTCAGTGCTCGTAGAGCAGAGAACACTGAATTGCACTGGGCAGCTTTACTTCCCATTATAACTTGTACCTTTTGGACAGATTATTAATTCTGAGGGACGGCTTCTCTGTTAATAAAGATGGGTTATGATGTGCTTTCAGTATAAGTAAAAGGTTTCTTCCTTTCTGATGCTTATTTGTTTTGCAGTTTATGTGCGGTAAAGTGAGTCTTTTGTTTAATAGATATATCAGATCTATGAAATGAGACACTGCAAAGTCATTCTGACAGGATTGACAGACACAGGAAGAGGGCTCAGCTGCTGTTGGCTTCTAAACTCAATGACAGCCTTAAAATAAATAATCAAGTACTATGTGGAAAGGCAGTGAATGTCACTTTTAAGTTGGTTGTCAGAATAAATACTGTTTGATCACTGGCTGCTGCAGGACCCTTGTTATTCTGGGGTCCTCATCACATGAACTGAGAAACCATAGATAACATTTAGGTTGTATAGAGATATTTTTATGGGTCTCCATAGTGCAAAAGTTGTTGTTTAGGAAGTGTTATACCAGCAATAAAAAATACTCACCCAGACTTTTTTTATATATGCATTTGCACACACCACAACTGTATTTTTCCTGTCCTGGTTGCTTTGTGGGATGTAAAACTTTTAAGTTAAAAAAAAAAAAAAAAAAAAAGCCAAACCCAAACTAAACCACAAACAACCCAAAACCAACAAATTGTCTTCTGTCAGTTTAGAAGTGATTGTGATGTTTGTTTTATATAAATGGTTTACCTGCTAATTCACGTTAAGGGTATAAAATTGGGGGGTTTTCTCTCTGGTGTTTACTTTGTTAGCAATCAATCTCTTGTTAGAAACATTTTGTCAATATTAGTAAATACTTGCTAGTGATCGTATATTAGTGATTTCCTTCTCACTCAAGAGGTAATGACTTGGTAGCTAAAGTTTATAGAGTATTTTCCAAATACCATCAGCCCTGAGTCTGGCTGTGGTTAGAAAGAAAAGGAAAGAAACAATTAAGGCACTTGCCTTAATGTCCTGTGAACTGTGTAAAACACTACCCCTAGCCAGACTTACATGAAATATGAAAGCATAATGGAATAGTGCATAATCAGGATTGTTCTTCAGTTTCCATTCAGAGATCTTATTAAAAACGTAAATGCCATTATGAAGTGTAAGACTGGTTTAGGCCATGGTTATGGTATTCATACATACTTTTGAATCTTAAAAACTACGTATTTCTGCTTCTAATGTAGTTCCTATTTTCATTTCCTGCCTCAGAGTTAAAATTATAGCATTTATATTTGTGCACATCCGTTGTTTTGAAGACATTGGAACTTGTACAGGTATAGCAGCTATATAACCCTCCAGTCAGCAAGTTTCTTGTCCTTTATTACATTTCTATCAGTGAATTCAAAAATCCAGAGGCAAAATACTAGGCAACAGAAGATAATGAAGAGGAGTTTATATGACAAATTGGTTCAGTACCTATACCTCTGATTCTTTCATTGATGCTTATAAGGTCTTCAGCCTTCCATACTATAGGTGTAATTTTAAATACAAAATTCCCACATCCACATTTACAATGTGAATGAGGAGCTCAGTGATGAAAAAAATCCTAAATGAAAGTCAATATGGTTTCTAAGTAATGAACAAGTAGAACCTTAGTTGTCACTGTCACATGGATGCTTGTCTATATCTTTCAAGCTTTCTTCTTTTCAAAGGTGGAATGTGTAATAAGCATTGCTGCTCATAACTGGTTTATTTCTTGTTTTTTTCCACTTTCCTCTTCCCCCTACAGTGGAGCAGATTACTATGACTATGGTCACGGCCTGAGTGAAGAAACATATGACTCTTATGGTGAGTGGCTTTATGAGCTGAATGACTACAGTAGTAGACTGTTGAAAAAAATATAATCAAAGAACAATTTCCATAAGGAAAGTCTCAGTACTGCAGTGGATAACAGCTGCTCAGGGATTCCTGTGCTGTCACAGAGCTCCTTGTGTGCTTATTGAGAAAAATACTGAAAGGGGTCTCTGAGGTCTCTTAGATAATGTAGTTGTGTGAAACTAAAATCAAAGAAATAGAAAAAAAATCAAATCTAAATCGTGCTGCAAGCACCCATTTCATGTCACATTTAATGAGATTTAAAGAGAAAAATGGGAGTGTAGGACATTTTTCCAGAACTTTTGGCTGCCAAAAGCAAATGCCTCTAGTGTGATGTAGCTGGCATTGAGACTTGGTACAAGGTAAGAATATGCTGAAGCTCCCAGCTGAATCAGGGCCTAATTGAGTGTGTTTTAGTCTTGTATGGTCTTTTTGTATTAGTTCATTTTCATGCATCAGTCTTGGGAAATCAAGCAGGGAGTCATTATGTAAAGGTTAGGGAAGTACTTTAGGTAGCTAATAGTCATGAGGGCAATGGGTTACTGTATATTATATAGAGACAAAACAATGCATAATGAAGCAAAAAACATATGCTGGTGGTAAAGATCACATTTATTTTTAATACAGAAGTGGGGTAGTGACAGGTTTAATTAAAGAAATCTGTTATAAAGAAGCATAAAGCATGTTAAAAGGCACCTTTGCTTAAGAGATAAATGTTAAATCTCTGTCTAGAGATTAGAGAAATATAATCTAGGCTTCTCAAATCTCAAACATTTGAGGGTTGTTAGTAACTAGTGTAAAAATTGTGATTCTGGGTAATGAATGCTTCAATGATTTTAGAGCTCTACTAAGTTTTCCATGGTCTATTTCTCTAACTCCATTTGGGTGCTTCCTGCTGAAAACTAAAATGACCTCAACTAAGTTGTGATAAATGCACCTAATCCAGTAGTTTGCCCAACATTATCTGCTTAAACTAATTATTTTGCTTAAGGGGAAAGTCAGTTTATCAAAAGAAGGTCATTTGGAATTCCTCAGTCCCCCAGCACTTTCAGTTGGTGTTGATAGATATATAGCTTAAATCTTTATTTCAGCATTAAAATAAACTGTTTGCCATTATAAGCCTGATATTTCTAAGACTAGTTCATTAATGCAAAATTGATGGGGGTGAAAATGTATGAAACTGCTTAATGTAGATAGACTGATGGGGAAAAATATGGATTGTGGTATTCAAGGTTGAAAATATGGATTTTTCATTGCTTTTGCATTTAAAGTTGGTTTTCTATTTATCAAAGCACAGCCACTCAGAATATTAAGTGATGTATTTACTCAAGTTGAGAGGAAGACTATAAATACCTTGAAGAATGATTATATGGGTTGCAGCCACTGAAGTTTTTGCACATAAACACTTATACATTTTATTTCTTAACTAGCTGACATTCAAGTATATCCTTTAAATGCAGAGTTAGAGACTAATAATCTGTATATAAAGAACATTAGGTACCTCAAACTAAAAGTCCTAAGACTGCATAATGAACAGATGATTGGCTTGTGCTGGCCAGGAGGGAACTCAGATTCCCAGGAGGTACTTGAACTTCCTCCTCTGAGAAACTCAGGTGACAATCCAGGGAATATAGGACGAATATCAATCTTTTTAGGATTTGGAGCCCTGAACAGCACCAAAATGAAAACTGATAAACAGTAAGGTAACTCTTTACCCTACTGATTTGACCAGTTGCTCTAAAAGGAGCCAAATATACCCCTTAAACTGTTGCCAAGACAGCTTTTTACATTTGAACAGTTCCTTGCAGTGGTGTTTAAGAGCTAGGATATTAATTCTTCCCCTCAGTCAGCTGCCCTTACTATTAGGCTCAGGTTCTTTCTCTTTTTTAATATAAACCTTGCAGTCTGTGCAATGAGGAAGCACAAGAGGTTGATTCTCGTGTGTGTTATTTTGTTATCAGATTCGCGTGGAACTTGCCTGAGGTGCAAGTTTAATTCTTTCAGCCTTACACCAAATTTGAACTTGTTCCTTTTACCTCCTAGGCAAATGTCCTGACCACCTAGGTATGATTTATAACCTGGACTCTGCAGGCAACCACCTACATTATTAAAAAGTAGCTAGGATGAGGCTTCTGTGAGGAGATGGTGAAACTTAACCCTCGACGTATGGGATTCTTGTCACCTAATTTCAGATACTTCCTGTTGGAGCAAATTTCCTTAGCATTCAAGGGGTTCTTTGATTTCATTCTTTTTGACTACAAAGCAAAGTGATGCCTCCATTTTAGTCTACCATAGTTTTGGATTCCACCCTTAGTTTCTGAATTGCATTTTAGGGCAGGGCAATTCTAGTAGCTATGGAAACACATACACTATTTTAAGGTCTATTTGCTTTTAGGGTTGAGGGTTTTTTGTCTTTTTTTTTTTTCTTGCAGGGGTAATATAAACAGTTATACATTTTATTTTTTAACTACCTGACTAGTCTGATTTGTTTACTTGATTAAATGTGCCTACGTACTGTTTCATTATACTATGTGTTTGATCCTGTGTTTTCCCTCTTGTAAGTGCTTGGCACAGTAGGTCTGACTCTCATTTAAGATAATAATTTTGCTACCTTTTTTAGTATTTATTACCATTAAAAGGTGGTAGTATTATAAAGCATTAAATATAGCACGTTTTTTACAAACTTATTTTATAGTCAGAATACTCCTTGTCCTTTTAATTTCTTTTATAATCTGCCTTTCTGTTTCTTGCATTTTAGACTAGATGCGTGTTTACAGTGAAATGGAATATTGGCCTTAGGATATTAGAAACCACAGGTGTTTTTAGTGATACTTGAGGCTTGGGTTGCATATTTTGAATTAGGTCTAAACTGGTACTGATGCAAAGAAACTTATTTCTGAGGGCATCTTATTTGCTTATACATAATTCATACCCTCCATTCATTTAATCCCAGTGTAATTATTGATAGGTCTGCTACTGGAGCCGACACTTCTGTGCATTTGCAACAGGCAGGTCCAGCTGAATGCCAGAGCCCTAAATATCTTTGCCATTAGCTTATCGCATTCTCTGCTCTTATGTGCTGAGAAATCATTATGGGGTGGCTCATATAGATGTGTTATACCCAGATTTTCTGGTTCAAGTGTTAGACGTCACTTTGTACGCTCTGGTTTTGGTAAACAGAACGTGGTTATCTAATTAACAGTTAAATAAGGGAAAAATAAGTACAGCATCTGAGAACACTGGAAGGGGTCTAACCATGTTTTCCTTTCTTGTAGGGCAAGAAGAATGGACCAACTCACGACACAAGGCACCTTCTGCAAGGACAACAAAAGGAGTCTACAGAGACCAGCCATATGCCAGATACTGATTGTACTGTCTGATGTTGTGAAATATCCAATCTCCACCAGTCCTGTATACTGTTCAAAGTAATTTTTTCTATGAACAATCCCTTTTTATTAACTCAAAGTGCATAAAAAAATCTGAATGGATGGACTGAACTTTAAAATATTTTGTTGAAAGAACAACCTGGACAGAAAGATATGTAAAACAAGGAACTTTGTTATTTCCAAACTGTATTTGAAAAAATAGGTGATCAAAAAAATAACCTTTGATTAACTAGTGTTAAACAAAAAATAGGTTTACTAAATACGTTAGTCCATTCTTGATAACATAAGCGTAACCTTTTATTTTAAAGGTTTTCAACAATTTAGTTTTTAGTTTTCATTTTCAGCCATTTGCTAGATTTTCTCTTTGCAAACATGCATAAAAAGGAAAGCAAACTACAAATGCGAATAATGTGGTATTTTGTAACTCAAGTCTTGAAATGTTCTGTAGTGTTAAGCAAAGTTTTACCCTTGCTTGATACTAAATAAACTTTTGAAAGAAAAATCAGTGTGTGTGAGATTAATTTTATGCTTTATCTTATAATAAAACTTCATAAATAGTAGTAAACAGGGAGAAATGTTTAACAGTGATCAGCATAAAAGGCTCATATTAAACACTGCGCAACTTCTTTTAAAACAAAATGGTTTAAACCTAAATGTATCTCTCTATATACTCACAGTAGATATAAATGCTGTTTAAAGTATCCAAATGGTATGGATCTGCTTGAGTGCCACATTAAATCAAAATACTTTGGTTAAAAAAATGGTTTAAAATAGCTAATGAATTTTCTGGAAAAGATGTGACTAGTTTTCATCTTGTTGAGCATTTTTTCACTAGTGCAACTTTGGAATTTTTATGAGAATTTTGATACGTTAATGACCACCTCGCTCCGTGCTGGAAGCAATAAACACAAAGCTTTTAAAGACTTTCTGACTTGACTAATTGAGGTCGCTTTCGTCAGAGGCAGAGGATGTGTAACCCTTAAAACGGTCTTCATTTGCCAAGGTAAATAAATCAAATTAGATTTTAATCTCACTTAAGTTATCTCAATATAACCAATAAAAACAGGGAGGCTACAACTTAGAAAGTTTCCTTTTAGAATGTAGGAAAGGCTTTGAGGACACCTAAATTCTCATTTTAAAACGTTTAATTTGTATCAGTAATCTAAAAAGCCTTAGCTTAGCTAGTTAAATTTGGACAAACTATTCCCTATTAAACAACTGTAAAACCTCATAACCAGTAGTTTGTAATATATTATTTTTCCATAAATTCTAGTAACTTAAACATTACAAATGCTTTTTGTTAAGCATTAAGTTTCTATTAATTATAGTTTGATTTACATTGTTTTCTTTAGTTTTTGTTTGAAATTATTTGAACTTTAGTAAAATTACCTCTTTTTTCCTCTCTTGTCAGGAAACCCACCTCTTTGGACAGCCAAGAGAACAAAAACCCTAATCTTCTGATGCTTTGGTAGGTATCTTTACTCATCTGGGAAAATCATTAAATAAATAATGAAGCTTTTGATCAGGTCCTTAATTCTTAATTCTGCACAAGACTTTAAGTATCATTGGCTCTGTTGAATTCTGGTGGGAAAAGTACTAGTTTTAAGCCACCCTTAATGAGGACATTAGACTGTCACAGTGTGTGGACACTCCTCTCTGTGTATTGAAAGGTATACATAGTTATGACAACGTTTCAACCAATTAAGTATTTCATTGCACAGAGGAAGCTGAAGAAAATATATGTAATTTGATGCTAGTACTGTTAAAATGGGAATTTAAAACTCTAATCTGGTCAGCAAGCATACCTAAAACTTGAAAAACACATTTTGTAGACTGATTTTCCAAGTCTAGCATTTCTGCACAAGTTAGCAGACTGATGTTTGGCACAAATTGAAGGAGAACAAATCCATTGAGAAACATTAGCTGAAGAATAGCTGGCTCTCCTGTTTAACTGTATTTATGCTCAGGTGGTGTATATTTTAAATAGAAATGGGGGGGGGTTCTATTTGGAATGGTAATTCTCCCTACTAATGTCATGATCTCAGTGCCTTTAGTTGACAAGGCTCAGATAAATAGAGCTCTGTACTGTGAAATACTGCATACATTGCACTGCCTCTGTATACCACAGTAAATTTAAGAGGCTGCTGTCACATCCTGAAAGAACCTTTTGTGCATACAAAATGGCTTTAGAACAATTTTGAGTGTTTTAAGGGTTTAAATCAAAGGATTCTTTAAGGGTAGGAGAGCTTGGAGAAGATTTCTGCCCTTTGGGGCTCAAGGGGCAAAGATTTAATAACAGCTGCTAGAACTGCTATGGCAAAACTGAATATATAAATATCTTTTGAAAATATTTATAGTAGAATTGGCAAAATCTCTGTTCACATCTTAAATCACATAGTATGATGAATTACATAGGAAGTGTTCATCTGCAAATATCAAGTCTTATATTAAACATATACAGTGAAACTTGAAGGGTTGAAACTAAAGTATCTAGTGGCAGGGATGACTAGTAGATAAATAAGTGAATTCAGAAGTGAGTTCACTGTTCTATGTTGTCAACCCAACTCTTTTTTTTTTTTTTTTTTTTTAATGCCATCTTTTCTTGGTTCCTCCAGTAGGGAGGGTGAATGTATCAGCAAGCATGTGTGCCACTTCTCTGCTACTCTGCCTTGAAGTCCAGAAACTTAAATTGGTTTAAGTTCCTTTTGGCAGGGGAAAAGTGTGTTTCCCTGATAGCAGAGGCTGTTTGGGTGCATCATTGAATGATTACCGTATGGTTTCACGATATAAACTAAGTCTTTGTGCTTCCAAAGCTCCATGTTGATAACTCTTAAAATCTTTCTTTCTTCTAAGAAAATGTGTTTTCATGCCTCTTAAAAAACAAAAGGTATCAATTATCATGTCCTGTAGAGGTGTGCACTCTATAAACTGCGTCAGTTCAAACAGTTGATATTAGATACTCTTCAAAACTATGTATTTGCAGTGCAAAACTTCTCTTGACAGTTCCTAAAATAACATACACTAGCAGTCTGCTATTGCATTTTTCCTGTTAGTTTTTGTTTTTATAATCTCTGAAGTGAAATCCATTAGATTTTGAACAGAGAGGAAAAATAATCGGAGAAGGTCTCTAAATTAAAAAAATAAATCAATGTAGGGGGCAGCCTTTCTTCCACTGTAACAAATTAACCTAGAAGTGTGTTTTCATTCTAGTAGAGTTTTGTACTCTGACACTGGTCTGTTATTGTATGTTACCAGTCAAGCAAGTAATGTCAATGGTTATAATTAATTATATCATTAATTTGCCTTTATTGAACCTTTTTATAACATTTGCACTGAATTTCAATGATAGTTTCTGCAGTGGTTTCCATAAATCTACATACGTTAATTATATGCATAATTGCCTGATTCCACTGCTTATAATCTTAACAGTCTTCAGAGAATTCATGGTCACCAGTCTTAGGATATATACAAATAAATTGTATTTTGCTCTCTTTCAGGAACTTCTGCCATGTTAATTATGGACTGCTTAGAGCACTGTACTTATCCGTGTGCCCAGACATCAGCGAGAGGCTACGGAGTGTGAAAATCCTGTTCAGTATTTCTTGTATTAAAGCCTTAAAGTGTATAACAGTATACACTTTTTAAAATAATTGTATATTTAAACTCTTGATTGTATAGTGATGCAACAATGTTTTATTTGGAGCTCAATAAAAAATTTTCATCTAAGTTCCTGTTACAAGCAATAACGCAACCTCCCGTTCCTTCTGCTCCTTTAGTGACTGTTTTTAGCCTTACGCAGCAAGTGTAAGAGAGTGTGTGAAGTCTCATGACTAGAATTTAAATGCTTTTGGAAATAGCTTGTCTAATGTATGAACAACATGGATAAGTTAAAATGAAGATTGGTGGTTTATGCTGAGGCTTTTCCTAATAGCTGATTGTAAACAAGTCTGCTTAAAACAAGACTCTTGGGTAGAAATGATGCTCCAACTTCCATTACCTTCAAAAGCATGAAGGTGTTTAAAACCCTGTCAATTATACTATGCTGCTTATTCTCTTTCACTTGGTGTTTGATGCATAGAAATGTTTTCTCTAATACACAGTCACAGGTTTTCTAGTAGTAGAGTCTTGGATGTGGTTTTTACACCTTGATAAATCTTGTATCCAACAGTCGTGTTTCTTCAGTGCTTTCTGTTTTATATTAATTGTGATTGTGATAATTTGCAACAGAAATAAAACTCTGATAATTTAGTTGGTGTTCTTTTTCCTAAATACTGCTTGCAAAGCACGTGTGTTCTGTTCCTCTGTTATGGTTCCATCTGATGCGTTTTTCTTCACTGAATCTCAAATTCATCCTAACAAAAGTATGATTTGGTTCTTTGTTCTGTTTTGAAAATAAACAATATCAGATGATAATTTCACACCAAAATGCCTTAGCAGGTTTTCATAACTTCTAATTCCATATACTGACTATTGAAAAATGGGTTTGACATTTTGGGAATATGGCTAAAATTAGGATTTCCTGTTAACCTTCTCATCAGTCAAAGAGTCTTGAGTAAGAGATAATTTTTAATACCTGGAATAAACTGACCATAAAAAAGAAAATCTGTATTTTTAAACTTCAAATATTTAAGGTGATTTTATTAGCTGATCTCTCAATCTGGAGAAGTTTTCCCTGCTGTCATCTTTTACTGTGCTAAAACTGCATTTTTAAAGTGTTTCCCACAGCAAGCAATAGTAATTATTTAAATAAATGAAAGCAGAATCAAAAAAACTCTTTGAATAAGCACAGGAGATATATAGTAATCATTCCCTTCAGACTGACAGGCATGAGCCTCTGGAGTGGAACAGCACCTACCATTTTAAATGCAGGCCAAATATAAAAACTGTATATAGATACTGTGTGGGGAATTTAGATAAGCAGAATGCAATTTCACTTGCTGTAATTTGGACTGGACACCAGGATTACCAATACAAGCTCATTTAGGGAGTGCTATGAACAGTTCAAGGAGTGAAGTATCAAGCCTTCCACTCTAGAGTTGTGAACAACAGAGCTCCTTAATGGCAATACTGAAATATTTTGCTAGTATGACTTAGCTTTGATAGTCACATATTAAAATATTTCACAAATGTGATAGTTTTTCTGAAGTCTTATTTCATTACTGAGTGGCCTAACACAGGAACCACTGGGTTCTTCCAGTTGAGGTGGGCTGACTGCAGACCATCCAGCTGTTTGTGTTACAAGTACTTTGCTTCATTTCACTGCAAACTTAAGCACTGATTGTCTCCAGCCTTTGCAGCCTGGACTTCAGGCCCTTTCAACCCAAGCCGTTCTCTGATTCTGTGACTCCATTTCTGCTGGGTTTTATTATCACTAGGTAAAAAATTATGTCCTGTGATTGTGTTTTGAGTGAAATCTGGGTCTCATTGGAGTAGCTCTGTCATTCACTTCAAGAGCATACATAGACACTCATCCTGCCTGTGCTGCAGTGACTTTACAGTGGGACAGTCCTGATGACAGTTCCATGATACCAGTTCTCCATGACATCACCTTACTTAAAAGGTTTTGGGCAAGGACATGAACCTGCCTTTGAATGAATTGTCCAGTCTGCATCACAGCATTTCCAATAGTGTCTTTGCTGTCTTGGGGATGTCCCCACGTTTAGACACATAATAAATGGCATGAAATAATGTCCCCTGACTGTTTGAATTAGAACAACTTTGAGGTCGTACATCTTTCTAAGTGATGCTGCAGAGCGTGCATTTCAAATTGGAATTTCATCCTTCTGGGCAAAGGAACTAGAAGTTTAAAGCTCAAAATGCAATAGAAATTTGAAATGTCTATGTAATGATCAGGGATAAATAGAATCATATCTGTTCTTAAGAGTGGTTCTGCTTCCATTTCCCCATCCAGAACTTTGTAATTTTTTTTTAAAACTATTTTAGCATTATAACTGGATTTTTGTAGTAAGTTGACAAATGTGTGCTAAAAGACCAAAGTTGTAGCAGGGTTTCCAGGTTACCAATGTCCAAGAACACCAGTGCTGTTGCAGCTAAAGTAAATGCACAGCAAGAATCAGAATATCTTTGTCTTTTTAATTTTATGAGAAAGACTAATTGGATGAAGGGGCTGAGAACTATTTTTACAAGCTCAGCAGTTTTGCCCAAGACAGCTGCATTTGTTTAATGGGGAGAAAAACCCCTTTGGTAATGGAAATTATTGAAGGTATTTAGTATTAAAACAGATATTGCGAAGATAAATGTTTGTGCAGCCTCAGGTACTTCATTGTGCGTTGACCCTTGTCTTCAGGCAGGTTTTGTACATGATTGCAAGTCAAGAGAACGTCTCTGGCAAACTTGGATTTTGAAGATGCTTAAGCTGTAGCCAAGGGCTGAAATAAAGCTACTTTGCTGTGTGGGTTTTTTTTAGGTTCATCATTGGGAAAGTATTAAAAAAGTATGAAATGTCGACATTCCTAAAAATAGCAAATCAGGGAACAGGCTTAAAGGAAAATTTCTCTTTTCAGTCAAAGATGTACTTGAAATTGTGAAATTAAAATAATTTATGTTTAATAAAGATTTATGACAAAATTTATCAGGAATCTATATATCCAGTAATCAAAATAGCTTATGCTCTTTCAAGATAGAAAGCTACTGAGCTAGAATTCCTGACTAAACAAGATTCTGATCTTACTACCCAGAGTAAAATTAAATATAAATCAATCCTTGCAGTTGAGTTCCTGCTTTTGCAAAGCTAAATACTAAACTAGTTTTTTATGCCTAGAACCATTTGATGTAAAATAGCTTAAATGGTCTTATCTTTTACTGAAATTTAGAATCAAGAAACAGTTTTCACCTGAAGGGAAATTTCGGCACCTTTCTGAAGATAATGGAAAGTTGTAGGGGTTTTTTTCTGACCTCCATAGACTGATTTTTTTTTCTCCCTCTTACACAAAACATAGTGAACTGCTCCAAATGCTTACTCAAGCAGTAACCTGTGAACTCAATAGTTTGTTGGCTTCTATGGCAAAAGAGTAAGTGATAATTTGCGCTCTTGCTGTTGATCTGGTTGTGAAAGATCCTTATGCCCGAAACATCTCATGAAGATGAAACACTTTTTATTCATTTGGTTATTTACTTTGTTTTTCCACTCTTCTGTTAAGAGTTGGGGTTTCTTAGTGTGGAGGTTTGTTGTCTTTCTGTCTGAGAGAAAATATGTAGACTCCATCTCACAGAATTACTCTTATTAAGGCTATATTAAAAAAGAAAATAAATACGTTTATCTCTTAAGTTCTTTCTTCTGATAATGCAATTACCAATTCAAAAATCCAGGGGTAAAGCTGGTCTTGCTTCAAATAGTGAGATTGCTACAAAATTACACTACTAAACATGCATTCATGGCTTTGGGCTTTTGCTAAATCATTTTGGAATGTTTATATTACAATATAAATATTTACAGTTTAAAGAATTCAATTGCCCTTTCAGGGTAGTTAATTACAGCTTGAAGTCAAATAAGATTACTAAATATCTAAAGTATGGTGAATGCTGTCTGCATGCATATTGGAAATCATCTGACTAATGTTGATTATCAGAATTACCCACCTGTGAAAATTGACCTTATTCTGTTTAGCAAAAGTTTCACTTTTTTATAGCATTTGAGGCTCTAAATTGAAATGGTTTAAACAGAAAATTCCCTAAGATATTTAAAATATTCCAGGGATGATTTTCTAATACAGAATATTCATAAGAAAGTATGTGTGGTTTTTTCATTATTCACTTGAAGACTGTATTTTTTTTACATCAGAAACAAGGTCCCTCTAAGACTGACAGAATTAAGGAAGTATAAATCAAGAAAGCAGAGATGATCCTCAGGCAGTTACTTCTCTTGAAAGAACTGTGGCATGAATGCATTAGGGATTGTGGAAAAACGTTGTGGTATGTTTTGAGGTGATGACCATGAATTGCATTTACTTTATTACACTAATTAGAGGTTTGAGGAAATGAACATTGAAAAAATAATGTAAGCGGATTGCACAACAGGAAACTGGGTGAGCAGTGGGGAAGATAGCTTTTTAAAAGCAGGCCAAATACTAAAAGGCGTCTTGGATTTCAAATTCTGCAATAGAAGAGGAAGGCCTCCACACCCCAGAGCATACCTTCCCTGAGCTTGCTTGGGAAGCCATGCAATAGCTGCTATTCATTAAGTTGTCTTTTTTTTTTTTGGCTATTTTTTTAGAGTATTCCAGTTTTTTATTCCCTGGAATTAACTCTTGATTTAAACATATTTGATGTTAGGAAGTTGAAGTGATGCATCCTAGCTCCCTGCAGTAACTAACATTTTTTTTTTTCTACTTTTATGTGGTCTGGCATTGGAATTCCTCACATAGTAGGAATATCTTCATTAATTTTTGGTGATATACTTCAAAGATATAAGCACATAACTTGTAAATGCCACGATCAATACCCCTTTGAAAGGTCACTTTGTGTACTTCTGAATAATATTTATGTGCGTGTGTACATAATTTAACATATTTGGTAAGGGCTCTTCAGAAGAATAATTCAAAGGACAGAAGATGATATCTTGCTGTGAGAGACTTAAAAAGCTTGATTATGGTTTATAATCACTCACACTGGGAGAAAATAACAAGTA
The DNA here is from genome assembly GCF_001604755.1 of Lepidothrix coronata. Taxonomy (NCBI): domain Eukaryota; kingdom Metazoa; phylum Chordata; class Aves; order Passeriformes; family Pipridae; genus Lepidothrix; species Lepidothrix coronata. Next base: position 2,724,824 of record NW_016690247.1, on the reverse strand, counting down.
CTAAATGACTCTAATCTAGTAGTGAAAAAAAATAAGAACTAACACTGAGTAAAAACTCTGCAGTCTTAAATGAGAAATTAGGCTCGAATGAGAGTGTTTAACCACAGCAGCAGGCTACATGCAAAAGAATCGGCTTCTGTTGGTTTTCCTACATAGCAGTGAGATTGAATGATCTAATAACTGTCTGAACTTGAAAGTCATGGATCAGTGATTGTTGTATAATAATTCTAATCGTCACAAGAAAGCACTTTTTTTAACTGATTTTCAGACTAGTGATCTGTGAGAGTTAAGATGATCAAAATTCCTTTTATCAGCAAGGAGGAATACTCCATTTTGTGTATATGTTATTGTGCATGTCTTACTGCCTTTACAAACTGAAAGCAATGTAAGTCGGTATTTGCTGATGCTGACATACCAACACAACTCTTGTTCCTCATGCAAGCTACATTTAGAAATTTTGGATATTGCTGTGGTTACCTTACAAATTATACTTTTTGAATAAACAGCATCCACTTATTAAGTTAATAGAAGGATCTAAATTTTGTTAAAGAAACCGTCTGGAATTATCCGTTCTGACTTACATATCTACCACAGATGACAGATTCTTGACTGTTTGCCCAGGCTCTGCTTATCATCAACCAAGAGAAACAAGCTCAAAGGACAAATCAACTTTTTGAGAGGGAAATACATTGAGCTCAGGGACTGACTCAGCCTCTAAAAGTACCTGCTTCTTCCCCCTTGACTCATGTTGGTGATTAAACTTATTTGGATATTTAAACCTTAGATGTCTGAAGTGAAGAATGTTGAATCCCACTCATATTTCTGTTCCAAAACCGGCTTTGTTGATACCTTGAAAACAGCAGCAATTGATAATGTCTGGGAACAAATAGATACCCAGAGAAAATCACTGGAGACAACTCTCATAGCGATGGGTGTAGAAGACATGGTTTGCCCCACAATAATCACAGAATCATTAAGGTTTGAAAAGACCTCTGAGATCAAGTCCAACTGTTAATCCAGCACTGACAAGTCCACCACTAAACCTTGTTTCTAAGCAGCATACCTGCATGTTTATGAACACTTCAGTGATTCTTCCACTGCCCTGGGCAGCCTGTTCCAATGCTTCACCACCCTTTCAGTGAAGAAATACTTCTTAATATCCAATCTAAACCTCCCCTGATGCTACTTAAGGCTGTTGCCTTTTGTTCTATCATTTGTTAACAGGGAGAAAACTGACCCTCTCCTGGCTACATCCTTTCAGGTAACTATAGGGAGCACTGAGGTCCCCCAAATAGAGGGGACTATTCCAAATAGGAGTAGGTGAGAGGTGTACATAACCATGTTTCTTACCTGCTGTCTGTTTGTCCTCTCCGTCCATCCTTCCTTAGGCAAAAGCTTTCTGCTTGTAAGCAGAAAATACAGACTCTCTTTTGATGGCTTCTGCTCCAAGCATTTCTCTGACAGCCTTCTTAGCATATGCATTTATTAGGACGTTTTCATACTCAGTGTTTGTTTCCACAGCCTTCTGTTAAACATGGCCACATGTTTTTATTTGTAGGCATCTTAAATCTCAAGATTTGCTAGAATATTGGCTGAGAGGACATACTTGTATATGAAGGAATTTCTCTTCCAACTCAGGATATTCAGTGATTCTATGGTTATGCTATAAATGTTAGTTGCTGCTTAAAGAAAAGTTTTAAATTCTGAAGGAAAGTCTAAAGACTAGAAAAATCAGGTGAATTTCTGTGCATAAATACTCAGAACAATGGGAAGTAAAAGTTTTCCTCTTTTGGTCTATTTTCTGAAATATTAGTATCCACCCCCACTAATAACCACTAAAGGTTACACAGAAGGAAAATAAAAACCTCCCGTGTGCTTATCCACTTATCCAGAGCTGTTTAAATAACCTTATCTATCCTTTGGAATACATGCAGGAAATCTTTTAACTAGAAAACAGAAAATATGCAGCACTTCTGCTAATGAAAATGTAAGGCTTTATACTTCTGTGGCTCATAACATTTAAGGAATTCACTAACTTTCAAATGCTGTTCTGTTAAGGAAGTAGTGATGCAGGTAGATAATTTTGCATGATCATTTTGCACTATACAGAAGAATAGCCAAAACAAGCCTGAAGTTTGTCACTGGTGCAATATTGGTGCAATATTCCTCAGAAACTGAAATTTTCCCATGATAATTTGGTTTGTAGAAAAATGTGTATTGGGAATAAAATTACTATTTAATTTAAAACCAAATTATTTTAAAACTTATTTTCAAAAAATGTACATTTTTAAAGGATGACTTTCTTTCGGGGCAGTGTACCAGTCACCACTTACCCAGCTCCCGAATGAAGGTAGCTGGGAGGAACCTAAACCTCTACAGGTCCTTCCTCCTTTTCCTTCTTTAAAAGAAGCGTAGAAAGCAGGTAAAAAATACTCCACATGCTTTCTTCTTGTTACTTTTTCTTCTCAAGTCCATCGTGGTAAAAGAAAGATTGTGCACATCTTTATTTCTCCCTCAGCCAACCTGCTTTAGGACCATTCCAAGTCCTGTTCAACACAATCTTGAAACATCTGCAGAGTGTCAGTGTGTATTGAGGCTTCTGTGTTTCAGGGGTTTTGGGTGCAGGTAAGGTGATCTTAAGTCTGGCCTGCAGTTGTTCTAGGTTCCTTTATAGGCAGCTACGGTAGAAAGCCACTGAAGAGAGGGACAGAGCAGCGTGCAAAGTATGATTTGTCTCTCCTGAGAAACATCAGGGCACTCCCCTCCTGGACTAGGAGCCTCATTTGGTTGCCTGTTGTTACCTCACACCTCCTTCCTGACCCACATGAATGACTTTTGAAATAATTGCAGTTGTTAATATAGTAATAGAATTAATTTAGTAATGGATAAACACACTAAAGATGAAGTCTGTGCTCCCTCCTCTATCTTCTCTCCTGTGCAAACACAGACTGTAAATGAGCTGATTAGAAGTAAATTCCCAATGATCAACCTACGTCAGCAGGAAAGTGTTGACTTCCTCATGCTTCTCCAGCACCAGACCTGTTATTGTCCTTCACTGCTGAAACCCTGTTCTGCTAATTCCAGTGAAGGACTCCGTAAGTGGAAATGCTGTTAATCAGACAGTGCTTGAGGAACAGTGCTACTGATTAATCATCCCTGCAGATCTTTTGTTCTACTACAGGTACATCTAGAGAGCAGGCAACAGTTTCAATTACATGCAGGCATTTATTTTTCAAGGAGTTTCTTATTATTTAAAAAACACACCAGAAAAAACAGCAAAATGCAGATTAGTATCTATTTTCATTTGACCACCTGCAGCATTTTAGGTCCAGTGGGCAGTCATCCATCTATATCTTTAAAAAAACCCAACAGTCAGAATTTTAAGTCCCTGGCCATAATATAGTTTGGTTAGAATGGAACAAGTCTTAAAAGATTTACAGATTTGATTTAGACTACTCACCCAAGTAAAAGTCATAGAATCATTGAATCATCGAATCATAGAATCATAGAATCAGCTGGGTTGGAAGGGACATCCGAGATCATCAAGTCCAACCCTTGATCCAACACTGCTGTGGTTACCAGACCATGGCATTAACTTCCACATCCAGTCTCATCTTAAAAACCTCCAGGGATGGAGAATCCACCACTTCCCTGGCAGCCCACTCCAATGTCTGATTACCCTTTCTGTAAAGAATTTCTTCCTAATATCCAACCTAAGCCTCCCCCGGCACAGCTTAAGACCATGCCCTCGTCTTGCTGATAGCTGTCTGGGAGAAGAGACCAACCCCCACCTGGCTACAACCTCCTTGCAGGGAGTTGTAGAGAGTGATGAGGTCTCTCCTGAGCCTCCTCTTCTCCAGGCTGAACAACCCCAGCTCCCTCAGCCTCTCCTCATAGTACTTGTGCTCAAGTCCCTTCACCAGCTTCGTTGCTCTTCTCTGGACCTGCTCCATCACCTCAATATCCTTCCTGAACTGTGAGGCCTAGAACTGGACACAGTACTCCAGGTGTGGCCTCACCAGCACTGAGTACAGGGGAAGAATCACTTCCCTTGACCTGCTGGCCACACTGTTCCTGATCCAGGCCAGGATACCATTGGCCTTCTTGGCCACCTGGGCACACTGCTGGCTCCTGTTCAGCTTCCTGTCAATCCAAACTCCCAGGTCCCTTTCTTCCTGGCTGCTCTCCAGCCACTGTACCCAGTCTGTAGCGCTGCATGGAGTTGTTGTGGCCAAAGTCAGTAGTCTTTAGGCAAATAGAGTTCACAATTGTGTCATTTGAGTCATACAACTTCCTTGTGGATGAAGAGGAAGGGCAGGCACTGATCTCTTCTGTGTGTTGGCCAGTGACAGAACCCAAGGGAATGGCCTCAAGTTGTGTCAGGGGAGTTTTAGGTTGGATGTTAGAAAGAGATTCTTGACCCAGAGGGTGGTTGTGCACTGGAACAGGCTCCCCAGGGAAGTGGTCACAGCACCAAGCCTGACAGAGTTCAAGAAACATTTGGGCAACACTCTCAGGCACATAGTGTGATTCCTTGGGATGGTCCTGTGCAGGGCGAATGGTTGAACTTGATGATCCTTGTGGGTCCCTTCCAAGCTGGCATATTCTGTGATTCTGTGATATTTGCAAATCAGAGCTGCTATGGTTATTTAAAAAAAAAAAAAAAAAAATTTGTCTCTTAAGCTCATGGGTCAGGATAAAGATGGGGAGATGACTGGGGTGGGTTGGCCTTGGCCCACAAAGCTGCACTATCAGCCCCCTCTCCAACTGGGAAGGGGGAGAAAACATGACAAAGGGTGGAGATGTGGAGAGGGAAACATCACTCAGCAATTACCATCATGGTATGGACTGAGATAGCTAAGCATTGCTTACCACACAAAGCTCAAGATCAGTTTGAATGTCTCAGTACTTAGGGCTGATGGACCCTGGGTCAATACACAGTGAATAGGAGGAGCAGGACTGACTCATAAATTCTTGGAGATGGTGGTTTTGTTGTTGGTGTAGATCAGGCCCCCAGTGGAACTCCACAGCATCTGTTCACCTGTGTCTACATCCTTTACTTAAGCCTGAATAGGATATTAGGAAAAATTTCTTCACTGAAGGGGTGATCAAGCGTTGGAACAGACTGCCAAGGGGAGCTGTGGAATCACAATCCCTGGAAGCGTTCAGAAAACGTAGATTTGTGCTTAGAGACTTGATTTACTGCTGGACCTGTCAGTGCTGAGTTAACAGTTGAACTTGATGAACTTGGAGGTCTTTTCCAACCTTTATGATCCAAAGATTCTTACTTTACTGAAGAGGCCTGAAGGTTAGTGACAGGGTGAGACACCATTGCCACCCAGGCAGGTCAGGCAAAACCTAGCTGTGCAAAACAGGTATTTCTGAGGACTGAAAACCTAGGGAAAGTACTAACAGATCACGTGTTCTCCTCCTGGTTTGAGCAGCAATTTGGGAGCCTCACAGGGACTGCTTCAATGTTCCTTCTTTGGATGCCTTTTACATTTACCAGTGCTTTAATTAGGTCTAGCATAATTCCTTTATGGGCAAATCCATCCCCACCTCCTAAGCCTCTGGTGAAGCTCATTATCTGTCTCCTAGATTTCCAGCAACTGTGTTAATTTTCACCCTGCACTTCCTCCTTTAAGAAGCAAGTAAACCATATTGCTGAGCCTGCTAACGTTCATCCAGAGCCAGGTATTTATCATCTCATTTCCCATTGACTCCGTGGGTTGTGCAGCTTTTGATTCATATTTAGATTGCTGCCTTTCCTGTTTTCAGGAGTTTTTCTTTTTTTTTTTTCCCTTTTTTCTTTCCCCCTTCTTGTAAGCAGCCCAAGTTATTCACACCAGCAAACTCCGTCTGTAACCAGATATTGCTCATGAATGAACATGTATCCGCCGTTATGACACCAGAACAGCACCCGCAGCAGCAGCGTTGAAGCAAAAGGCCTTGTGAGCTGGTGGTTGCCAGGCTTCAAATAAGATATCAAGCTTCAGGCTTTGCCACAGAGGAGTATTTAAACGCCCTGTGGTACAGGAAGCCTAATTTCCATCTCTGTCCCGATAATCTGAAAGGGTAATGACTGCACAGTTTGTCTAGCGAAGTTCCTGGTGCTGCTGTGCTTTCACGTGCAATTTTTCCTTTCCTGTCAAGTTCCTGTGTGGCATCACTATGTGTTATTACACAGCTGCTTCTCTTTACCCCAGAGAGAGCTGCATTTCAGCAGAAGACAAAGCAATTGCTGTTCTTCAAGCATGTGAAATTCCCTGGGAGTAAAGAACTCCTAATCTCCTGCCTTATTTGACTTTAAAATCTTTTTCAGACATCTGCAGATTTAAGATCCACGGTTTGGATATTGGTAGGGATGAATCCTTAAATTATTATATCCTTGCAGATGACTAGTTCTTTTCACCTCCCCCTACCCAGAAAAATATTTTACTTATCTCTTCTAGAAGAGACAGACCTTCAGGCTTACTAAATCAGACTAAATGTTTGCAATTAAATTTCAATGTCCTAGAGTTCATTTGTGTTTGAAATTGAAAAAAAGATGGCCTTGTGATCATACCAGATGTGCTCCTTCTGTCTGTTCTTGAGATGAGTTATATTTGATCTGAGTTTGTGGTTATTCCTAGTGTAGTTTTTCAGATTACTTCCTCAATTTATACCAAAAAATCTGACCTAAGTGTTTTGGTAAAATTAGATAATAAGTAAACAATCTATGATGCAAATGAGATGTTAAAAAACAAACAAACAACAACAAAAAAAAACAAAAACAAAAACCAAAAACCAAAAACCAAAAAACAAAACACTCCAGAACACATTTATACACCAAATATCTATTTTTTCAGGAAGGAAGATGTATCATCCTGGCAATTTCACATAACACAGAATGAGGACAATGAAGAAGTGACCCTGATGCAGATAGCTCTTTCAGATTAGCCACATGTCGTGTGCAAGTTTGCTCCTTCCTGTCGCAGAGAAAAGTCCAGTCATGAGCTGTTTCTAGTTTTCAGTATTAGCCAAGCCAAGCTTCAAAAATGCTCTTGCAAATTTCAGGGATGATAATTTTCCAGACCCTCAGGATTGGTCTTTTTGTACCTTAAAAAAAGAGTTTCAAGTTTCACACAAAGGTTCTCTGTGCGTATATGAAATTCTCTTTCCTGCTGTGCAATCTCCATAACCCCCCCTCATTTCGGCAACCTTACCTTTTTTAAAGTAGAGGGTTGACAGTATATGTACAATGTAGAATAGGTATTTGACAGGATAGAAGGGTTTAGTCTTGTGAACAAGACAAGACATGGTCACCACTGGCTTGGAGGATAAGTTGCAGTGCTTCCCTAAATGATGGACATCAAATGATGACTTCAAATGAAGCAAAGACATCAATTGAAATAGGTTAGTTAAAAATCGTATAAATATGAGATTCTCTGATTCGTGGAATCATAGAATCACAGAATGGTATGAGTTGGAAGGTACCTTAAAAATCATCTATTTACAACCCTCCTACCATGAGCAGGGACACCTTCCACTAGACAAGATTGCTCCAAACCTCATCCAACCTGGCCTTGAACACTGCCAGGGATGGGGCAGCCATAAATTCTCTGGGCAAAAGAGCTGAACAGGCTGCAAGAAGTGGTGAAAGGAGGCATGACTTTCTTGTGCAGGTGTCTAACAAAGTTTCTTTTAGTTCTGGTTTGCAATAGTTGATTCCACAAACCTCAGTTCCGTATCTGGAAATCAGCTAGTAAAACTCTATGATATAAATGGTGCCTAGTTTTGGCACTAAGCTGGATTGGAGGTGAGAGTATTTTAGCTATGAATATTTCACCAACTATGACAACCAAAGCCAATTGCTTTTAACCCTCAGCACTTCTATTTCCCACCTCTCATATTTGAATATCTTGGTATGGGACATGCTAGTTAATGTATATTTCTGAAGTGCATTCACCTGTGTATAGACATACCCTGAGTTTATTTTCATTTTCTTTGTTATAAAAGTTTAAAAGGTCATTCAAACTCTAATTGGAACCAACACTAATTGCGGTTTACTCATTACTAACTGTTACAGTCAAACTGGAAAGCAAGGGCCACACAAGGTTCCATGGACACAAACCAGTGGAGCACAGCAGAAATGCTCTTCTTCTTCAAGTTTTATATATGAAATAAATAAGAATGGAATAAATAACTAACTAAATAATAGTGGAATCCTTCTGGATGTTATAGGTGTTAAACTGATAACATTAACTTGTAGTGCAAGAAATTATTAAGCCTTAGCTAAATTACTGTGTTATTAACACACTGAGTGTAAGAAATCCCATTGCTGCTACTATTGCTTGCAGACATTCAGCAGAAGAGGCTCATATGTCCTTTCCCCCTCAAAAAATACAAATCCAGCAATTCTTTCCAAAGCTGGATAAAGGGATCTCAAACCTCGTTTAAAAGGCCACAGGAGACAGTGCCTGCCCTTCCTTTCCTTGTGTAAGCATTGTGCTTGTGCCAACCCTTAGCAGTACTATTTCTAGGAAATCCTCACTGATTTTAAGGCTGAATTTTGCAGTCTGCAGCTTCCAGCTCTTGTTACCAATGTCAAAATAAATTTTAGGGTGTTTGCGTGCAAGCCTATGGAGTGCATTAGCCCAGACATGTTACCAAGTATTTTTATTTTGTACTAGAACAGCATAGGTGATGAGAATATTACATTCTTTTTGACTAGTAGATGCAAGTCTAGAAGGTGTCACAGTGATATCTTTCCTAAAATTCCAGAGCATGTCACTTCACAAGTGCCAGAATTTACACAGCAGAGAAAGCTTTTCTGAGTAAGGCAAGTAGAATCTGGTCCTAACAACATGAGTACCACAGGGAGAATAGCTGTTAGGAGAATACACTGTTGGGATAATACATAGGAAGGCTTCAGGGATTAAAAAAAAAAAAAAAAAAAACAACAACCAAAAACCCAAAACAAAAACAAACAAAAACCACAAACAAACAAACAAAACAAAAAAACCCAAACCAAAACAGAAAACCAAACCAAACCAAAAAAACCCAAACTATCAAAAACCAAGGGGTGATATTCATATTAAAAGATGTCTTGGAATGTAGAATTCCCTGCCTTGATGATTAGCCAGAAGAGTCACAGAGCTGCCTGTGCAGACAGATGCAAATACTGTGCTCCATCACAGAAAACAGCGCAGGGGAAGAGGGAGCAGCTTCACTGCTCTGGTGGGACTGAGAGCTGTGCTTAGCAAAGCCAGAGCTTTTGGTCCTTTTAATAAAATGACAGTAATTTGACAGTAATAAACATTAGGCTGTCACTGTAATGCAGCAGTTTGCAAATAATGTTGACATTATCTTATGCTTCATGTCAGAATGTGGGGCTGCTTTATCAACTGATTAATGGGGAAATTGGATGAAATTCTTTAAATCTGACAAAAAGGAGCTTGGATTGCACTGGGAAAAACTTTTGTTTTCACCTGTTCCTTTTAAGCCCTGGTAATGCTTTTTCATCTTTTTGTTGCTTTTTTTTCTCATTTTGAGCATTTGTGCAAAGCTGTGACAAGTTCTGCATAAATAGTAACATTTTCTAAACTGCTGGAAGTGCCATTTAAAGAGGTCCTGGAGTATTTTTCCTAGAAATACACAGTTCTGAAATAGTGAAGATTTGCTTTTTGTAGTGAGGTGTTTTGGGAGGGTTTTTTTGTTCGTGTTTTTTGTTTGTTTGTTTGTTCTGGTGGTGGTGGTGGTGGGGTATGTTTTCTGGGTTGGTCTGGTTTTTTTTGTGATTGGGGTTTTTTTTAAGTGCCTTCATCATTAACTTCTGTCTCCCTGCTGTCACCGATTGTGGCTACATAGTAATGATCTAATACAAATGATGATCAGCCTTCCAGAATTCATTTTAGAACTGAGGAAATCATGGACACAGAAATTTGCCAGTGCCTTGCCAGGGATTTCCTTTCTCATTGCAGCCCACTGTTGTGAGCTCGGCAGTCTCACACCACAGGTCTCCCAACGACATCTTTCCAAATCTTATACTTATCTTTCTCTCAGCATTTCTTAGAAATGCATCTAACTAGCAGGAACTGGAAGATTTGAACTTTGCATGTGTTTTGTAACTGTGTACAATTCAAATGCCACTGAAGAGGAGAGTCAGGATCAGGATGCCAGAAAAAATTATCAACTGTCTTCTTTTCAGAAGGCAAAGTATCACCATCTAGTATTCAGAGGTTTTGGAGGAAGCTGCTTGGAAGCACATCTGACTCATAGTGATTGCTGTGTGTGCTGAATGTGGAGAATAATGGATATTCCCATCTGTCCGTTCTCCCAGATGGCTCACACAAAGGGAGTATCCAGCACCAACGTACCCATTTCCTGGGGTCAACATGCATTCAGGTTAAATGGGAACTCAGGAGATCTCTATTCCAACCTCATTCTCAAAACAAGGCCAGCTAAGGGATCCTATAACATTGCTCAGTTTTATCCATTTGAGTCTTGAAAAACTCTAAAGATGAGAAGGCACAATGTATCTAGGCAACCTGCTCCACTGCCTGGATGTCCTCCTAGGAATAAAAAACTCTTTCTATCCAGTCTGAGACTCCCTGACCTTGTCGTGTCTCATCCTTTCACCAGGTGCCTCTGTGAAAAGCCTGGCTCCATCTTCTTGATGACCTTTCCACAGGGGCTGCTGTAAGTTCCCCCAAAGCCACCTCTTCTCCATACTGAACACTGCTCATCCCTCAGCCTCTCCTCCAGATCATTCCAGCCCTGATCACCTCAGTGGCCTCCATGGAACTTGTTCTAGTTCGTTGATGTATTTTCTGTTTTGATCTATTTAACTCTTATTTAAGTCAGCTGAAATATGATATGAGTAAATCACTTAAACCCCTGTGCTCAGACCTCTTCTATGAAGGATAATAATCTTCCCTTTCCACCTCTGAATCCCATGGGCAAGAGGACAGGATTATCTTGCTTTTAGGATGAGAGATGCAAACCAATTACCCAACTTGGACAGAGGTGGCCTAGCCATTCAGTGGCAGAGTCAGGATTATTAACTAGATCCTTAATCCTATTCCAACTTTGCTGGACTGGACCTCAAAAATCCATCTGATTTTGCTGGCATGGAGTGACAATGGTAATTGAATTGGGAATGAGTGTCCGTAAGTACTCCCGAGAGGCACTTGACCCTCTCTACAGGAAAATCAGCAGCCAGTATTAAAAATCAATTAGCATTTTCACAACACAACCTTTGCCATACAATGCACAATGACCTTTACAGGCCTGAGAAGAGTCAGTTTAATGTACTATATAATGCCAGATGGTAATGTCTTTCCTCACTTAGGTGGCTCATGATTAAACTCAATTATCTCAGCCACCAATTGACCTTTATCCATCTCCCACAATTCAGCAAATAGAAGTTGGTAAAAGCTAACAGGATGGATGCATAATGATATGACAACTCCTTATAACAAGATACAAGTGGGAGTGAGGCACATCTGAGATGCAATTGTTTCAAGCAAATTTTGTATTCTTCCAGATAGAGGAGAACTTGTTGAGACACAACCAAGTTACTTTTGTGTCCATCATGTCCTACGTGTACATTCTGCATTCCTTTTTTCACTGCCATACTGTGTTGGAGGTGTTCAGTAGATAAATATTTTCCATTTAACAAGAGTTGGATGAAACATTTGACATACACAGCTGGTGGTCCAGTAAACAAGGAGAGAATTTACCCTCCTTGTTCATCTTTGGAGTGTTTATTCAAAGTACATCCAGTAGTTGATACTTTGCAGAGCCATAGTGCAAGAAATGCCCTTTGCAGTTGTTAACCCCTTTGCTCATGCTGTATCTTCCCATGATCCAGATGTTTTCTAGCCCTAGAGGTCTGACAAAAATTTTTCTAAGGTCAGCAGTAAAATAAAGTGTTACAGTACAATCTCCTCTCACGATCCAGTGCATGTGATACCCCAAATAGTAGTGGCAAGAAGATTACTTAATCTCATTTATCTCATTTTTAAATCCATGCCAGGGGAGAACTAGTTGACATTTCTTTTTAAAACACATATTTATATATATATATATACATATACATATATATTTATATTTGTTCAACCTCTTCAGTTCACTCTGGGGACGGATTTATCATTTACAATTGCATTTTCACTGGGAAAGTTTGAATTTTACAAGGCTTCAACAGGTATGTGGCACATTTGCTCTTCCTGATAAGAGTTCTTAACAAAGCATTTCTGTTTCTTGTAAATGTTCCTCGCAATAACTGTGTCCAGGATAACAGATTTTGAAATCTGCTTTAAATGAAGGCTGATTTGAGCTCTCCCCATGGAACAGGCTGTAGTTAACTCTGTAGTCCAGTAGTGCAAACACAGCACTTATAGAGTATTTTTTAAAATGAAACGGCACATCTTTGTAAGTAACTGAGTATTTTGCTTCTTCAGTTCTTCACTATATTTCCGTTCTATTGAAAAACTCTGGAGGAAAGTAAGGGAAGGGCTGTTTTATCACGCCCCGTTCCTGTGGGCTCATCTTTTCTTTCACTGTCGATCTTCACTCTGCTTGCAGTTTCATAATGCCAAAAATTTCTTCCCCATTGCAATTGTCATCTGGAGCTCTCCTTTGGCAAAGCCTTCTTTAAGATGGTTTAATTTTCTCTCCAGACCCCAAAGATGCCAGCATATGGCAGTGAAACACTGCCACTGAGTTACTGTCTCTTTTCATGGTAATTAGTTTAGACTTTTGGACTACATCTATCCTTGTTAATTGAATGGCACCAGGGAGTGTTCCCAGGGATGGGAAGTTGATAGACTGTTCTGTTAAATGATTCCTGCTATGATTTTGGCCCCAGACAGCTGGCACTCTCCCAAATGCATCCTGGACACAGTTGGGGAATCAGCACAGACCCGGGATTGTTCCCAGTTAGCAGTTTGGATGTGCCCACCATGTTTCCCAGGCTGGGAAAGTTTAACAGTACAGATATAGGCAAATCTGTTCCAAATAATGATCCCAGACACATGTAGCATAGCTATCTAACCATACAGTAACCAAAAGGAGTTTTGAGTTCTCTCTTTCCCTCTTTCCCTAAAAATAATCATGATTACTGACCTTAACAAAACTTACATGTTTTTTAACCTGTATAACACATAACTTGGGAATCACTAGAACTATCATTTTCTGTGACAGCTGAATTGGTGATGTTCATAAATATCTTTTACCTCCCAGACACTGATTATATAATTACATGCAGATATTGCATGGATGTATTGGACCTGCTCCACAAAGGAATCAGGACTGAGCAGTGAAAGTGCTCCACTGCCCAGGCTAATTGCTGGTTGCAGCAAACAGGAGGCATATGATGAATAAGAAAGAGAATATGAGGAGGAGAGGGAGGATTTCTTGCCTATCATGATTGAATCCTGAACTGAAGAACTAGACATTATCCCTCCACCCAGTGCAGAGCTCCCAAGACATGGTCCATAAGAGACTCACAGCCAGTTAAGCCTAAGGTGGAAATTATTATGACGTCTCAGAAAAATACCCATTGTATCTGCAGGTTGCAGACAAATTCAGACCGAGCTACCAAGAGGCAACCATGACTCATTCTCTTCCTTATAAAAAGGTGTGGAGGAGAAAGAGACAGAAACTATGTCTTTGTGAAACAATCTAGATTGATTTTTTTGGGTATTCAAGTAGTTCCTGTGGTATTTTCTGTCTAATCAGATGGAAGATGTTTTCATGCTGAGATCTTCCCTTCTCTCAGAAGACCTAGAGAGCAGCTCCCTTCCCATGCTTACATCTCCAGATACTGCTTTTCTAGGTGACCACATATTCACCCTCAAATAGTGATTGCTGGTAGTGTGCACCAACCATACACTCCTACAGATGTTGTGACCTTGACACCAAAAGAAGATGTTGGATTACCATGTTCTTAATCTGATTGCAAACTATCCTGGTTTCAGTGGCCTGGCAGGAAATTTGCAGCAATACCTAGAATTTCAGTTCAAAATTAGAAAGATCCTGCAAATAATTCAATTTTTGCGGAATGCATAGTTCTGGATTTAAAGTTCAATTACATCAAGTGAGGAGAAATTTTTCTTTCACTAAAAACAGAACAAAATTTTTGGTTTATAGTTCAACCAGCTATTAAAACATTTTTAAAGCAACCCTGTGCTCCACAGACATACAATTAAATGTCCCCAGAATGTAATATCAAGGAGAGCAAGTATTATTGATTAATTTCATTATACAGGTTACAGTATTCACTTTGGAGAATCACTCAATACTAGTTATCAAAATATATGCAGAGGACAGGTAAAGGTTACGAAACTCTCTGGAGAACACAGCTAACAAAGTGAACTCTCAGTTATGAGTTCTGTGCATGACAGTATTTCTAATAATGTAAATATGTGCATATTAGAAGCCCTGTTGATCATCAAGAGCTACATTTCAAGTCAGAAATAACAAAGCCAGTAAGACAAAACCAGAAAATAATAGCCCATTAATCTGGGTAACAGAATTGAACTGCAAAGCTTGGTGTCCATTTGAAAGTCACTGGTAGAACAGTTTTATTCTACCCATGTAGTAGCTACGGAGTGGAGAAGAAGAAAAAAGTAGCATCTTTCTCACATGTCTGAGATTGGTACTGCAACAGGTACCACTGCAAGCCCACATATTTACTATTTAACTGTATTATTATTTTTCCCAGTGTCCTTAACATCTTACACATATATGTTTGTTTTCACCAATGTACAGTAACTTCCACTACAAGCAATTCACTGGTTGGAAGGCAAATATAAGGATTATCTCTCTGAAACAAAGATGGTCTAAAACCACAGGCCATTTAATTAATCCTTCTCTGCTTCTGTTTTTCCTCTTACCACCTTTCCTTTTCTTTACAAGAATGGCTACTTACCTCATCTTGTTCCAACTGATCTTCCCACTACAATTGCAAACTCTAATGCCTTATAACAATACAAATTAATAATAACTCTTACACACCAACTAAGAATTTAATATTAACTTCCATATTGGTAAAAACTCCTCCCTTAGCAACATACAAATAAACAAACAAACAAAAAACATCCTGCCCCCAAAAATTTTTACATCGGTACTTAATTTTTAAAGTTTCATATTTATGAAACTGCACAGAGAAATGAGACTATCTGGAAACTTTTTTATACATGATAAAACCTTTTTTTACATGATAACTTTAGTCTATAGTATAGCAATTCCACTGAATTTACATGGCCATTTGCAGTTGTTTGAGGTGACTGGGACAGTGAGGGAGGTGGACCGTGTCACCTGCGTGATGAACGTGGTGGACATTCAAGTTGCCTCTTACCAGATGAAATGAGAATCCCCTTTTTCCCCCATGTGAATGTGATCAGCCAGCCACTGCAACTGTGGGCTGTTACACTTGTCCAATCACACCGACTTGCATTGCCCGTGGAGAATTAGAATTCCTTTATTTATTGCTAAAGAGGAAAGACAAGGAAACACGGCCCATGAAATGGAAATGAGCACACTGAGCTCTGTCGCTGTGGTGACCACCTGTGTCTGGCAGGCTTGCAGATTCATTTAGCTGGTGGAAACACATGATGCCCTGGATTACAGGAGGGGAGAAGATGGAAACTTAAACCTGCCTGAATCCTGTAAAATTACTTTTCTTCATGATGTGACAGCTTTGTCATCTTTTACAGTGACTTACAGGTGATAACACCCTCTACGGGGAGGCTGGTCTAACTCTCCTATTGATTTTTCCCAGTGTTGTGTGCTTGTTTAAAAAGAAAAATGTTGCTCAAAACTGAGTGTGATAATCTTAAATATGTTATTTACTTTTTGAAAGGTGAGCTGGATTATGATTAATATGGTAAATAGCTCAAACATAATAGAGTCAATGTTTCTTTGTATCTCACAGTGGTCCAGTCCTGGTGCAGAGAAGAAAGTAACAGTCAAGCCTGAATTAAGCACTCTCAGCTTTTATGTTTGTGCAAGGGATTTTGATTTATTTACTTATATCTATGGGTAGGCCCCCATTCAATCACAGGAGCTAATGCCATCCAGCTGCATAGATGGGGTGAAAAACTCAGCTATCTGCCAGGTACAACATCCTTTCCCATTTCCCCTGCCCCTTTCTGGGGTCAGTCTTAGCACTGGCTTCCTCAAACACCCTTCCATTTTAGTGATCAGATGGGAAACATGGTATGTGTTTTAATATGAGTGTATCAGACACACTTTTTGCAGTCCAGTGCTGGAAAACCATGGAGTTCCTCTGTTGTTTCCACTGGAGGCTGTGACATGCAGGGACCTCATGGCAACAGCCTAGCCCAGGAGGAAGGGTACAGGTGAACCATTGCCACCCTATACCAATCCCTGAACCTCTCTCCTCTTCATTCCTTCTTCTTTCCCTTTTTAACCAAAGTCACACCCCACCAGTGCACCAAGACCCTCAGCAACTCCCTCAGGAGTCACCTTAGGACACTAGATACCCATCAGATAGCTCTTACCTCCCTCCACTGACAGTGGGGGATCATTCATCATGAGCCTGCAGAAGATGCAGCTTCTCCTTGGCAGGTGAGGCAAGATCCCAACCTGTCAGTCCTCCCTTCTTTGCTGGCTCTCAGAAGGGTCTCCAAGGCCCCTATGAGCCATGAACCTGTTGAAGGTTGGAGGTTTGTGTGGTGTCTTCCCAGTAGAATTTACGAGAACAAAAGTTCTTCTTGTTATTGATCAGCAACAGCTCAATACAAAAGTGTTTTAGGCAGCAGTTTTACTGGAACCACAGTTGCTCCTGGTGCTGCTGACTCCCAAAGACAGAGCACTGCTCATTACACTCTTCCTGAGCTCATCTTCCTTTCTCCTAAGATCACAGTGTACATTTGTCATGTTGTGCAGGAGCCTACAAACACCAGGGCTTGCTTTGATTTTCCTCTTGGCATCCCAGCTGGGCAGTGATATGTCGTCTTGTCATGCTGAACTACCACTTTGTTTTGATATTTTTTTACAGAGTGACACAATATTTCCCAACATCTTACCTGAAATTGGAGCTGGGCCTAAATGGGTGCAAAAAAACATTGTTAAAAATTTCTTTTTAAAATGGAACAGTAAATGAAAATAAAAAAATTACATTGAATAAACCATTATATGTTAGTTCTCATAAAGGAATTTATCTACAATGTGGTTTGGTTTTAAGTTACAATTTTAAACTAGTGGTAACTTTTTACGCTGTCAAAATATAAAGAGTTACCTACCAAAGTTATTTTAATAAACCATCTACCCAGAATGGTAACATTTTTACCATGTTCAGAATGGGATTGGAAAGAGAACTCAGTCAATCTAAAAGACCATTCAGTATTATTTTTTCTTACTGATGCTGGGAGGAAATTCTGGAGTGTTTTGTGAATTCGTACCAGAAATGTTTGACTCTTCAGTCAGAACTCATTTTGAGGAAGGAAGCAAGCACAATTAAATTAGTAAGACACCAGTGACACTGTGATGAAGTCATGAAGAATAATGAAAATCCAAAGTAACTCATGATTACTGGTCAGCCTTCCAGACAACTGTGATTAAAAACAACAGTTGCAGTGGGTTTTTCTGTTTGTTTCCGTTATTTCACTTTTTTTACTTTAAAAGGAATAAAATATACATCAAAAAGGTACCAATTAAAAAATGGAATTGAGGAATATTTTAAGTAATTGAGTATTCGTTTAGTAAGTGTTTCTATGGATGGAGAATCCATACCATCCCCCTTCCATATGGATTATATGGTGCTTAAATTTTAGTTGAGGTTCACCATTCCTTGGGGATGACGCTAACTTGGGTCTTTCTTTACGTATTTCAACAAAACATAAAGAAATTTGGTAGTTTAAATTTATCTTCCTTCCACCAATCTGAGAGTAGAGGAATTTCATCCACTTCCCTATTCTGTCTTTTCTTGCCCCAGTGAGTCTCCCATCTTGCAAGCATTTACCTTTTGACCTATCTGCTCTTTTATCTCACACGTCTTCAAAGAAAAAAAAGGAAAAAGGAAAATAAAATATAAACAAACCTGAAAAAGCCCTATTTGCCTTTTTAACTTCTTCCCCTTGTCCCCCTCCTCCTCTTATTAACTGCCTACAATTATTGTCTTAAATTATTTGCTACAGATAATCCCACTGCTCTATTGGGTTTTCAGTTCCTAAACAATGTTCAAATTTAAGTCTTCCTCTTTCCCACATTAAAGGCTTTTGCAGACTTTCTGACATTCCTGCCCAGGTTTTGATCAGCTTTTGTTTTCATGAGCAAGATATGTTGCTGTCACCCCGTCATGTACAAGCTGGCCCTCCTCATCTCAGTGTAAGTCGCTGCTGTCAGGAGTGATCTCCCAGGCTGCTGCTTTGACCACATCATCCCACCGTGACGTCTTTCTGCACTTCCCTGAGGATTCTCCTTTCTTATTACAAGAAAGCCAAAACAAAGCACCTATTTGCCTTAACTGAACCAACTGTACTGAACTGAACTGTCTACCCAGCCTCATTCAATCAATATCACAATGTCAGCTCCTGCCTCTGCTCCACCCACGATCTGCCAGCTTCCACTACTTGCCCTCTCCTTTTCTGCCATGTATTTCCCATAATAAATTGCAAAATTCATGGCCTCATTCTCCTAAAATACCCTTAAAGTCTATCCTCATCGTGAACCCTACAAAAAACTTAACATTATGCAGACATTCCCTCTGCAACCTGAACTTTTGCCTTTGTTTTCTTGGTTTTCCTACTTTTACCCAGATGTTCAGTGTCAGCTCCACTGGGGGCAGTTTTGGGATATAGCCTACATTTGCCACCTTGTTGGAAAGCCTACATTTTTCACCTTGTTGAAATTCTCAGAGTGTGAGAATTTTTTTCCCCAAGTGTCCCAAGTGTAACTTGATATAGTTTTGCAGTTTATATTTTAAAATATTTTGTTGCATGGTTTTAATCTCAGAACACTTCATTTCAAACTTGATAGACTATAAAAACCCGCAGTGACCCCGAAGACTGTTCTAGATGTCTAATAGAAGAAGCTCCACATGTGTGTTTCTCTTGGACTCTTCTTGAAGCTCAGTGGTGCTTTCCCTGCCATGGCTCCTACCTTTGTGAGAAACTGCCCTATCAAAACTCACAAGTCTTTTTCTTTTGATCTCCATTGTCTCCATTATCAGATCCCATTCAGCCAGTGCCTTTTCTTCTTATCCCTTCCTTGTTTGCCTGAGTGACTCATCTGTTGTATCCCTTCTGGCATTTAGCTTTGGAGTTGTCTGGGCAGGGACTCTGTTGTTGTGATTTAGCTTTATAGCATCTGGTCCTAAGGGACTCAGATCCCCAGTGATGATCTTTCAGCATTCCTGCTTTCCCAGTGATTCTCTCTCATATAACAGGCAGCTCAGGAAGTACCTGAAAATGTATTCAGCATGCAGCAAAATGACATATTCCAAAAGAACCCAATTTAAGACCAAATCTTTGTTTTTATTGTATAAATTTTTGTTGAACAGGTTAAGTTAAGGACAAAGTGTCAGCCTAAATTTACCATCTTTGGTTATCTTATGTCACAGTATTCATCTTCTTTTTATGCCACCTACTTAGACATGTAACAAATAATTTCATTCTTCTTAGAAGAGTTTTTATTGCTTTATTTTTAAGAATGACCTTATTGCTAATGAAGAGACAGATAGACAGGCAGTTCAGGAGTCTGGAATACTTTGTTCCAGAGTTTATCAAGCATGGTGTGTCTGTCACTGATAGTGGACAAGCCAATGCAAAAGGAACAAAGCAACTGCTCCTGATGATTTCTTCAGAGAGATATGTCTGAGGGTACATGAACTTCTGTCCAAGTACCTGCTTGGTAATTACTGAGAGAATTGATGAGGAGCAATTGGTAAGGAAGGATAAGGCATGAAACATTTCATTTGTGATACAAATGCAGATAGGGAAAGCATTGGGATAGAAGATATGGGTGCATGATGTTCAGCTTTGTGTTCTTGATACTGAGAGGCTTGGACACAGGCATGGAGTTTTGCTTCAAGGAAAGGGAGTGAGAGTGCAGAATATGGAGGGTTAATTCATCTTTCATGTGTAAATTGTCCAGAACAGAACTCAGAATGAACCTACAGCTATGGCGGTACCCAGAAAAGTCAGTTCTGAGAAGCCCTTGTTTATGTGCAATCTTCTTTCAGACCATGCCACAAGCTGACTGGTGAGATTAAGATGGTTTGTCCCCCTCCGTGTGCTGGCTTCACCGTGATTCTTGTCTCTACCTTGCACAAGAGATAATGCTGTTACACAAGAATTTAGGAAGCAACTACTAATCCACCCCTGTACCAGGAAGATGGCATTACAATAATTTCAGAAAGGTAAACAAGGAGAGGGGTAGCTGTCACTGGGGAATTTTAAGGCAATTTGGCATGAAAGCTGTGTCTCATTCC
Source organism: Lepidothrix coronata (assembly GCF_001604755.1). Taxonomy (NCBI): domain Eukaryota; kingdom Metazoa; phylum Chordata; class Aves; order Passeriformes; family Pipridae; genus Lepidothrix; species Lepidothrix coronata. The sequence continues at coordinate 2,704,384 of NW_016690247.1, read as the reverse complement.
TGCAGGAGGTGGTTCTGCAGAAGTGCCACAAGACTTTAAATAAGACTGTGCCAGCTGAAATATTTAACACTAAGCAGCTTTTGAAATAAAAAGAACTAAGGAAAAAGGTATACTGAAAGAAACACCATGAAGACACACAAAAAAGACAGCTATTTTTATATATCCTTAGAGGTGTGTGAAACAGGAAATTTCATATAATGGGATTTTTCAGTGTCAAAACCAAAATGGAACAAAATAACTATGCACTGTCAGAAATTACCTCTTCCATCTTGGGTTTTATTGTCTTTGAAAGCCTTTTCTAAATAGCAATTTTGAGATCATAGTGTTTCCTCCCTCTAAATCAGAGTTACATACAAAAGTTTGTTCTGCAATTGTTCCCTTTAGCCCCAGCATTGTATCTGTGTATCCTGTAATAACTGTGTCATCGTGCAGTAGCTGAACTACATTGAAATGAAAGTAAGACAAAGAGCTGGTTAGAGAAATTTGCATCAAGATTTCCTGTGTCCCGCAGGTCATCATCTGTGTGCTTGGTGACAAGTGCAATGATTGCACCAGAAATGCAGCACTTGCTATTTGGTGCCTGAAATGTTGGCAGGGAATTTTCCTCTTTGTCATTAAGGATAAGTCAGAATAGTGGAATTTCTAGAAAAGGCTGAATTTTCACAAGATGAAGTAACGGGTTGTTTCCCATGTTATTACTTTTATGAGTGGAAAGTAGAAGTAATAATAATAATTTTTGCACAATAAAACTATAGTCAATTATACAAGATGTGGCTCCTTTATAAAAAGGTTCATATGAACCCTCTACAAAAACAAAACAAAACCAAAACCCACTCCAAACAAAACAGAAGAAAAAACCAATGTACTTTAAAATCATTATTCTGGAGTCAAGTGACATAACCTGCTGAACTGATACCTGAAGATGTCAGTTTAGTATGAAAAGTGACACAATCCATAAAAAGAAGTGTCACAATCAAATTTCTCTGCTCTGTAGATAGGCACATTCAAATTTGTTCAACAAGATACAGTACAGGAGGTCCTGCAAAGCAGAACTTCTTTGCAATTTCCATGGATTGATGATTTAAACAAGCTATCTAGTTTTCCAACTAGATATGTAATCAGAATGGAAATGCACTGGAATTTTTTTTATTCATGCTACCCTGGATTTATCTCACCATAAAGACACTTTGCAACGCCCTTTTCTCAGGATCAGTGCTGAAATGTCATTCTAGATAATGCTTTGCCTAAGAAAGGGCATATTCTATGAAACGTGAAGTTGGCTCTCCTACCAGTTAAAAGAATAAGCCTTCACGGAGGATAAAATAATAAAGGATACAAAACTACACATTTTTGTCTTTTGTCCGTAGTGGCTTTTGCTGTGTGGATGTGAAGAAGGGGTGGGAAAAGCTGTTTTAAATTAATTAATTAAACATAAAGGAAATGGACATGCTGGCTGCAGCTGTGAGCCAAGGATGTCATGTGTGGGATCACCTACCAACCTCAGTTCCTACACATAGTGCATTTTGAGAACTATTGCCTTATAATGCGTAAGATCATAGAATCATAGAATGGTTTAGGTTGGAAGGGACCTTAAAAATCTCCTAGTTCCAGGCCCCCTGCCACAGGCAAGGACACCTTCCACTAGAACAGGTTGCTTAAAGATGGTAAACTGTAATTGCTGCTACTGATTGGAGGAAGATTGCAGCTGCAAATTTTGCTAAAATAACAACAATGATAATATTCCTTTTTTTTTTTTGCCTTATCTTACCCTTACCTGCTTACCTGCCTTACTTGTATCTATTATTTAAGTGAAGGATTGATATCAACAAACATAAGTACTGCAAATTCATATCTGGACAGTCCTACATCAGTTTAAAATCAAACTTATTTCACATCAAGGCAGGTAGGGATAGAACCTAGTGAGATGCTAAAGCTGCTGTTTTGCAGTACACAGACAGCTCAATGCAGGTACACACAAATTCAGGACTGTCAGATTATAGGTGTAGCGAGAGACAATCGTGCCTGTCGGCTAAGGGTTGCTGCCCTTTTAGCTAAGATGTGTAATTCACTCTGTGAAACCTCTTAGACTGTTACAGGGCAGGATAAACAAACAAAAAAACAATCAATCAAACAAATCAATCACCTCCCCACCCTCTTTCCTGATTTAGTCCAACCCTCTTTTCCCCCAGAGGGTGGTCAGTCACTGGAAGAGGCTCCCCAGGGAAGTGGTCACAGCACCAAGCCTGACAGAGTTCAAAAAGAGTTTGGACAATGCTCTCAGACAACTGGTGTGACTCTTGGGGTGTCCTGTGCAGGGCCAGGAGTTGGACTATCTTCCAACTCAGCATATTTCATGACTCTATGATTCTAAGAGATACTGCATAGCAATGGATATCCCATGTTTTAAATTGAGGAGTCTGGGCAGGGAAACTGGTCACCTAAGGTCTGATATTTTGAAATTTTGTTTTACTGCTTCTCAGAAGAGAAATCGCTGTTAAAAAACCCTGACTGTGGAACTGTGGAAACCCTGGAGAACCTGGGAGCATAGTGGTCTGCTAGCCATCAGACAGGGAGGTTTGGATCTTGAGGATCCTTGAAGCAGCTCTGTGCTCTGATCGTGCCCTATCTAGCAGGTGAGCTGTCAAGAAACGAGGAATAATCAGAAAGTTTGGTAACCTGGTGGACAAGCAAGTGGGCTGAAGGGTTTGAATTAGACAGCCTGGTAGGGTGCATATAAGAAGCCTTGAAATCTAACCATCACCTCAGAATTGCACAATTCTGGCTAATTCCCAAATTCTGATAAGAAAGAGAACTTCAGCCCAGACTGAACTCTAATCTAGACTTCTACAGAAAGAAAAACTAAAAAAAAGCCCAAAAAACAATTACTCTCTTTTTGTCCAGACATTGCCAAAGAAATAATATTAAGTACCATTATTGCTCAGACTGGTGTCCTTGGCCTTAACGGAATAAAGAATTCATTGGCTTTAATGGAATTAAGTTCAGACTCATCTTCAGTTTTCCAATTTCTATTTACTGATGTATCACCCATAGGAATTGCTAAAATGTTGCTAAGAGGTAGATTAGCAGAAGGGAAATGGAGACACAAAAGATGAGATCCCATATGGGTGAGCTTGACTCACCAGAATACATAATCAAGTGTTTATCTGCATTTGCTGGTTATAGAGCTGTTCCTAAGTCTTTAAGATGTTCACCTAGGTCCTGATTAATCAAGGCAATCAATGAAGATTAATCAATTAATCTATCAGATTTTTATCAATGGTGATATTAATAGAAAAGAGGAATTGAAGGCACAAGCCATACCAATATATTTCTAATTTGTCCATAGATATGTTTTAAACATCCTGTCCCTGAGAAGATGCAAGAAATATCACCACTTCTTATTATATACAAACTCTGGAAAGAGGGCTTTTGTCCTTCGCCCAAGATATAATTATGGCTCTTTATTGACCATGAAGTTTTACAGCCTTTGTACCTTTTCGCCCATGCTTTTGCATGCAGATTACAGCAAACCTCAAGGGCGTGTTGTCAGATCAAATGCAGGCAGTAGAATTTCTTTTCCTTTAATTATAGGAAAATATTTACATATGCAATAACATCATAGAAGATAACAGAGTGCTCAATTCTGCACACCTGATTTTGAAGAAAAAAGGGATGCCAGCACAAGCTGGTACTCTTTACAGTTTTATGGACACTGTCTGCAGGTGGCCCCACCTCTGCTGGTAACTACGTTCAACTTTGATGATTCTCCACATTCTCCATGTACAAGATTAATTAGTTATCCCACAGAAAGTTCCTGTTTTCTTTAATTTGGTAATGCATCCATCTGTCAATGCAGACTTTCTCTGAAATCCTCTGGATCTGTGTACTGTCCATTTTCAAATAACCTTTTTTAACTGTGCATCATCCATCACCTTGTATTTTACTTCAGATATACGTCAAGATCTGATATCTTCCTTTTCTTCCTTTTTTTACTTCTCTTTTTTTCCTTTTTGTTTGATACTTTTAATCACGTATGTATCCCTTAAGTTTCCAAGATTTCTCAGCATCCCTAGAAATTCAAATTACTCAGCCATTGTAAAAGAATATGTCTGTATGTACATAATTATGTAACACTTCTATAATTACTTACAAATACTATATATCTAATTACAACAATGTTGTTGGTATTTATCAAACTTGTTTAATGTAATTTTCTCACATCTCTTTGGGCTTCAAATTGGCACGAGTCAAAGTGATCTCCTTATCCCGTTCTTTTATCTGGAGAAAAGGTCTCTGGTAGAATTTGCTGCCTTGCCTTACCTCCCCCTGCCCGGGGAGAGGCTGAGGAGAATGAGGGTCTGTTGATGGAGCCTCTGCACAGTGGTATCCGGGCTTCCATCTGCTCAAGGTTGTTGCTAAGGAACGTCTGCTGCAAACAACAGCAGTGCCTTCCCCCACCTGCTCCCACGCCGGCTCCAAGGGCTTTGCTCTCTCTCCTTGACTCCACAGACTGGGAAGCACCAGATGCTGCAGGATTGTGTGGAAGATTTTCTCTCGCTTACCCCCCTCCCCAAGCACTCCTTAAATTCTTCAGAACTGAAGCACCTGCTGGCACCACAGAGCCAGCCTTCCAGCCTGTTCCCTCCCCACCATGGTAACATCAGTCGTTACAGGGATTTTTCCTTGGGCTCACTTCCTCGCCTACTTTTCCGTGAGGTGGTGAACCACATCAGGCCTTCAGACCCAAATGGTTTGAGCATGGATTTACAGTGAAAGAGTAAGAATTCATGTAACAAGTTCCCTCCCCTGTGCAAATGCATGAACTATTCCCTTACAAGAGCTGTGACTTGGATCTCATAATTCATGTATGCTTGGAGGGAAATGAAAAAGCGTGTGTCAGACTATCCTCATACTTTAATAATTACTCTGTTTGAATTAATTATACCCCTTTTCGTATTTTTTTGAAAGGTCTGTGGCTGATGGTGTGAGATCTGATTTTACAAGAACAGAAGCGCTGACCACTCATGTGATTATGAAATGATATACAGTTGAGCAAAAATTCTTTATCTCTACTGAGAGCTAAGAAAAAGTTCATAGGCAGAGCACCCTACTATGAATAATCTTCTTATTTCTAATGCCACCCAGCCATGCAAACTTAAAGATAAGTGCAGATGAACTAAGAGAGGCTGAAGTTATTAAATGTAATGGAAATGGACTTTAAATTTGGCGAATCAAAATTTTGCATTAATTTTTTTCTTCAATACACTTAAATTACCACCATAGCAATTCCATCTTCCTCATCAAATCAGTTAAGTGGGAAGTGATGCAAGTTCTGATCTATCAAGGAATCACAGCCTCCGAGAAGAAACAATTGAAATATGGAAATAGCTGTTGCAAAGCTAGGCCTTGTTCCAGGGGGAAGTGGAGGCTTTTCTTCTTTAGAAATTCTTCTGAAAGGAGGGTTGTATCTCCAGTGAATACAGTGTTACCCACCATATTCTGATATTTCTTTCCATTTTGGATCCTCCAGACCATTTTATTCCCCACTTTGGGCAGTGCAAAAAGTGACTTGGGGCCTCCATCAGCTGGGAGAGGAAGAGGTTTGAAGGAAACATGATCTATATTGGAGCTGTTGTGAGAAACTTCCCAGAGGTGATGATGTTTAATGCAGCCCATTTAATGGGTGGTACTGCTGGCTTGGAGGGAATGGGAAGGCTGGGGAGCTGCCTCTGAGGTATTCTGGGAAAGCTATGGCACAGCATGGACTCTGTCTGCAAAGACTGTGTCTGGAGAGCCTGCCAGGTCTCTACTTGCTCCCCTGGCCAGGGCTGGGAAGGCTGCAGCCCTCTTCTGGAGTTGGTCTTTGAAGGCAAGATCTTGTCCAGAGACTCACAGCTCATGAACAGCACAACGTGGAGTGTGGAGAAATGAGATATCTGTGGTTAGGATGGATAATTTCCTCCTGATCTCACACCTATATATAACTATAAAAATCTTTTTGTTTCTTTGTACAGTCTTCAGTACCTCAACAGTGACAAAAGAAACCAAATCAAACCAAACCACACGAGACACAATGTGTTTCCATCCAAGCATGAACCAATTATGTGCGAATTGCAACACTTCAAAATCAAATCGTCATGGGAGTCATCAAAAAGGTTGTAGTTTTTTTTCTTTCATTTTCATTTAATTTTCATTAGTTTTTAATAATACCTCTGTTAAAAATCTCCCCTATAAGCATAGCAGTGCAAATTTAAATTATTGTTGAAATCAGCAAAATTATCTGAAAGCTTTGACCTTCTGTAAAATTGCTTCTCTATTTAAAATCAATTTGGTCTCATCTGTGCTGTCCAGAGTCATGATTCCATGAACAATAAAGTGTGTGAATAGCTTGCCTCTGGTTACTGTCCTCGTGAGTCAGATGTCCTTGTGTATTAGCAGGTTTGGGGGCTATAAACACTGTGATTCTTCTCTTAATTGAATCAATGGGAGTTCTGCTAGTAATTTCCGTGGGAATTGTTTTTTCTAATGAAATGTTTCATATTTTTAGGGTATCTCCAAGTTTGCATAAGGACTCTTTTCATCTTGGCTAAAGGTCGAGCCCAACTTTACACTAGACAGTTGAAACAAGTCACCTCTTGTTAAAATATCAGTCTAGGTGGATGGTGAGGATTATTTGAGCATTCTAGCTCACACCCAACACCAGACTAGGGCTGTAACTTTTGTCCCTAGTTGTTCTGATCCCTCTTCCACTGTTGCAGAGATACAAAACAAAGTAATTCTGTATCAAGGCTGCCAACTCCTTATTCCCTATCCCTTACTGAATCCCCCTAATATTCATACTAAGGAACTGATTATAGGGTGTGCTGATGGTTGGTGGCTTTTCCCCCCTTTTTTTACCATCTGTCTGCTGTGAATACATCTGAAATCTCTGGCTTCCACCAGCTAAAATGTTCTCAGCAACCCAATTTTTTTTCTCTTCTAATTATCCTTTTAATTTGCTTCTGCTCAGCTCTCACACCTACTTCCCCCTAACCAGATTGTTTATATATTTCCAAAGAGCTTCTGAAAATTGCTTATTCTGCTCTTTTCACCCTTTCCCTGCTCCTCGTTCCAGAAATTGCTCTCTTGTCCCCTCCCTTGCTGCGATCACGCAGGAGTGAATGTGGATCACAACATTCCCAACTGCTTCTGACAAATTACCCCATGGAGAAATAATCTGTGATATTAAGAGTATTTTCCTGTTACTCAGACCTTTCTGTTCTGCATTAGCAAGAGGGACAGACTTCAGTGATTACGAAGAGGTTTGGTACAAACCAATAATACTTTATTTCTGGAGAGAGATACTTCATCCTGTGATGTCACCAAGATGCACAAGCAGCTGCTAAATGAGATTTGACTCAAAACATGCCTGTTCAGTAATATTTGAGTGTCTGGAAAAGTGCAGCAGGGAAATGAATCACAGGGCAGATCTGGGAACAGTATATCAGTGAAAGATTTAGGGATTAAACAGCCAATCATCTTCCCAGCCTAGGGGCTTGACCTGGGCATGGATGCAGAGAATTAGCAAAAGGTCTAAGTGGGAATGAGGTATCTAGCTCCAAAATTGCATTCCCACAACTTGTTTTTGGTGTCATTCAAGACTGGTGGCATTTATCCAAATGTCCTGTGTCTTCAAATTTCCTTGGCCTCAGCACACCCTGCTCTGAGCCCCCACCTCTTGTCTAAATGTAATCACTGGAACAGGAACAAGGCAGCACCAGGCCAACGTCTCCTGAGGAGCTCAGTACAGTGTTCAGATCTTGCCTAACATACAGTGACAGAACTGGGTTCCTCAAGAAGCTGTTGCTGGTGGTTTTATATAATAACCAACTTCATAAACACATTTGTAGATATCTATAAAAAAACCTTTGCTGTCATGTCTGCATATGAGTTGCTGTGCATTTCATGTAACGTACATAAAACACAATGCATGTGAGGTATTCATAACAAATTCTATATAAAACATACACTTTCAATTCTATAAAAAGAACCACATTTATATAATAATATATGTTTTATATAATATTGTTGTGGTTTAACCCAGCTGGCAACTAGTCACCACACAGCCTCTTGCTGCAGTCCTCACCCCTCCCTGTGGGAAGGGAGAGAGCATCAGAAGAGTAAAAGTGAGAAAAATGGTGGGTTGAGATAAGGACACATTAATAAGTAAAGCAAAAGCCACTCACAAGAGCAAAGCAAAACAGAGAATTCATTCACCACTTCCCTTGTTCAGGAGGGTGCTCAGCCATCTCCAGGAAAGCAGCTCTCCGTCACTCATAACAGTTACTTGGGAAGACAAAAACCATCACCCCAAATTATATAGTCGTAAGAACATTGAGTCCAACCATTAACCCAGCACTACCAAGTCCATCAGTAGAGCATGTCCCCAAGTATCACATGTCTTTTAAATACCTCCAGGGATGGTGATTCCACCACTTCTCTGGGCCTTTCAAGAACAATGACAAGTATCTTGGCAATGAGATCAGTCAGCTCTCAGCACCCTAATCTTGTGATCCCATGGACTTGAACACTTCCAGCTGACTTAAGTAATCCCTACCCATGTCTTCCTCTGGAGAGTTCAGTGCTGCTTTTCCATACATACAGTCTGCTAGTGGGATCAGGAGGCCAGAGAACAGACACTTTGAGGAAATGTCGTGGAGTAGAAATGGAACTTTGCCTTTCAAGTCCATCCACTTCACATCCAAGTACTTCATTTTAACAAGTATTCAAATTATTTCAGTTCAGAGATATTTCATAGAATCATAGAATCATTAAGGTTGAAAAAGACCCCTAAGATCATCAAGTCCAACCATCAACCAAACAGCACCACCACATTCACCACTAAACTATGTCCTCAAGTGCCATATCTGTATGTTTTTTGAACACTTGCCTGGACAGCATGTTCTGATGCTTGACAACCCTTTCCACAAACAAATTGTTCTTAATATCTAATCCAAATCTCCCATGAGGCCATTTCTTCTCATCTTGTTGCTTGTTACCTGGGAGAAGAGTCTGGCACCCTCCTCACTACAACCTTCTTTCAGGATCGACATTGAATCATGTCTATATAAGGTGCTGCAGTGGCTTGTGGGAAGAGTAGTCCAGAGCTTTCCTCTCTTCCTCAGGCTTGTGTCTTCATCTGTATCTCCTTTTCCTCGAGGCACCATGGTTTTCTTGACAGCTAAATTGTCCCCAGGATTCATATGTCACTTTTTTTGAACAGGAAGTTTTACTGTTTGAAAACCAAAACCGCTTTGGTTTAGTTTGTCTAAAAAAAAATAAATCAAAACCAAACAAAAAAAACCCCAAAAATACGCAGAAAGGACATAACTTTTCCAAACAGTTTTCTTTCATCAAAACCCAAACAAATTAATAGAAGCAGAGCAAATCTCACTGGTGATATTTCCACTGTCCATTATATACAAGCTCAGGGATTTTCTATGAGGTTAGATTTGCTCCTGTGAAAATGGAACAGTGCAGCAGAGGCCTTGGTTAACCAACTGGAGACAAAGGCCACAGGAATTCTTGCAATGGACAGGGTGACAGACTGGCCTAAGCCAAGGAATGGAGGACAAGAAGAAAGCCCCCAGACCTGGATCTCTTTCATGAACAATGAAAGGCAGCTAAGGGAGAGAGGTAGGCAAGATGCCAGCTCAGTAGTGATGCAGATTTTATTATAGTGCAGCTGCTGACCCTGAATCCTCCTGCCAGCCAGGGATGCTGTAGTATTGACTACACAGTTAGGTTTTCAGTGGAGCAAGGACCCTGACTGCACAGCTGATCAAATGAGCCATCAATCAAGTGACTCACATTGTGTACTTAAACCTCTTGCTCAAAGTCAGGTTATAATTCATATAGCTGAACACCTCCCAGAGCAGCTGCCTTACACTTAAGGCAAGAACTGCAAAAGGTGGTAAAGCAGCTGAAAAATTAAATCACCAGTTACTAATAATAAACATCAGAGCTCCTCCTGAGCTCCACCAAATGGGCATCTTATAAAACCATAGAAATTAGAGGATTACCTTTATAGCAATGCAAGGAGGAACATTAAAAGACTACTGGAGTAGGAAATCGCTGACCATGCAAAGAGTGGGCAGTGAACATGGCTTTAAAGGGACAGGACTAGTCAGGTGTGAAAGACAGGCATTGTTTCCTTGTGTGATTCTGCACCAACTAAATGCACTGGATCTGTCTGGATTCAAGATGGAGCTCGATTTTGTTGCCTACAAACAGGTTTCTAGTGCCACCTGAGATGGCTTGAGGTGTCTGAATAACTGAACTAGGAAGTCTGAAATGAGACAGTACTTCACAGATTGACAGTCTTCAATACCAGATGCTAAAAGCCAGACTGGGAGACTATAGGATATCTCAAATGGCACTGTCATGATCAGACACAGTAATATCTATAGTACAGATTACTCTGGTTAGCTCAGGTGATTCCTTCCCCTTTCTATAGTAGTCTGTGACTAGCAGAGGGGAAACCTTTAATGCAACACTACTCTTGTGCATAGATCATTTGCTGCTACGTTACTTTAAGCAAATTTAGTTTAATGGAATAGGGAAGGAAATTACAGTAGTGGTGCAATTTGGATTCTGGAGAGTGATTCATGTCTGGGTCACAGACTTTGCATATAAGTCACTGCAGTGTTTCTGTGTTCACCTCCTGTGCACAAAATGGGCATAACTGCATTTTCTCTACTTTATGAAAGTGACCTGAAGTAGGATGTGTTAAACAAGAGGAGGAGCTTTGATACCCAAATAGAAGGTATTGCCATAGAGATGGGACTGATGCACAGTAATAGCATGGTTATTGTCAGGTCTGCTGTGTAAGGGTCTTAAATGGAATACAGCTATTATGAATAATCACATAACTAATATTCAGACAGCTCCCTAATGGTGTATTCAGTAGGAACAAGGAAATAATGGCTTGCTGGAAACAGCTTTTTATTTTGTTAGAAGACAAAGGCCCTAAACGGTTTCTCCAGAGATCTCTGTTTTCCAAGTTGCAAATCTTGTTTTGCTGAAGCTGATGTGCTAAAGCACCTTAAAAAACACGAATAGACTGCTCTAGGGCGTCTGAAAAGGTAGCAGGAGCTATTTCTTAGCAGCTCTTTAGAGAGACGCCCTGATGTAGATTGGGCTAGTGGTAGAAAGCAGAAGAATTTGGTCTTTGTGTCCCTAAGAGTGTGCATAAAGGCAGAATTAGATATCAGGATGCTGATTTTACTTGTTATCTATATATAGATTTTAATTCAAATTTACAGAAGTTGTTCATCTGCTGGCAGTTTTTCCATGGACAGTACAGAAACTGAAGTGTCAGAGTGTAAGTCAGACCTCATAAAATTATCCTAACTGGTCCCCCCTAGGAGCGTATGACTTTGTGACTTTCTAAACCTGAAGCTACTCTGGAAGGTGATCAAGCAGATCTTTGTAACCGGAACATTGTTCAAAATTTTGTTTAGTACTTGGGAACTTCTCCTGTGACACAGCATATTCTGGGGGTATTCAGGGATGCCCTTGTTACTTCCTCAGAATTCTCCCTTCCTCATAGGACTCCTCTGTGCTACAGAGGATGTAGAGGGGAAGACTTAGGGTTGGGTCCATCCTTAAGATCCCATGTCATAAAATCATAGAATCATTTAGATTGGAAAAGACCTCTAAGATAATTGAGTCCAACCATTATCCCAGCACTGCCAAGCCCACCACTAAACTGCATTCCTCAGTGACACATCTACATGTCTTTCAGATATATCCAGGGACGGTGACCCTACCACTGCCCTGGGCAGTCTGTTCCAATGCTTGACAACCCTTCTGGTGAAGAAATTTTTCCTTATATCCAATATAACCATTCCCTTGCACAACTTGAGGCTGTTTCCTCTCACCTTTGGAACATGAAGGATGTTTTGAAAATCTTTCTTTTGGTTCTCTGTTCAGTCACAGATTTTCTTTATGTTCCATGAGAACAGCAGACCATTAGAACCAGGAGCTGGAAGACACTGCACTTCACAGATGGCTTTTACCTTGTCTGACCAGAGGCCCTGCTACTGTGCAATGCCCCAAAACTTCCTGTGTGATCTCAGTGACATCCTTTTCAGCTATTCTGCAATACCTGATGCCTGTATTCTTATGGTAGCACTGGGGAAATGCATAAATAAATACATAGTAAAGAGAGAAAAGAAAGTTGCTTGCTTGAGGACTTTTACTCAAGGGAAAACAAGACAAAGATTTTGGTGGCTCACGTAGCATCATATTCTGCTCCTGTACAAGGTAGGTGTAATATATCAGGACTGCATATCTATTTAAAATTATGACAGCTATCACTTCCAAAATTAAGTTGGCTTTTAAGTATTGGGGGTCATATCAAATCCTAGCACTATGTCAACAGTGGATGGCCAACTGTCATATTGAAAACTGGTAAAAAAAGAGAACCTATCAAAGTTGGCAGTCAGTAAAATTGGCGGAGAAAAGAAAATGCGTGTTAGTAAAGGCTTTATGATAGTTTAAGATAAAGAGAATTTTTTTTCCACTTATTCTGGTCTCAGTTCCTAAGCTTAATGCATATTTTAACATGTAATTTTGACTTATTGGGTTTTTAATAGTTTGTACAATAGATTTGGCACAAACCAACTATTCAGTGTATTGTTGTAAAGACAGGTGGGAGTCCAAAATTGCTTTAAGAACATAATTTTCTGATATGGAGAAGCATTTTTAATGTGCTATCTGTATTTATTGTGCTTTTATTGTCTGAAGTTTTATTAAGAAAAAAGTTGGGAAAGTGAAAAACAAAATGCAAATTTTCTCTCTATTAAATGGGTTTGTTGTTGATGTTTGATTCTCTAGGCCAGGATCTTTTCTTTTGCTTCTGTGAGTAGATCAAAAAAACTCAATGGAGAAGCATGGATATAAAGTTAGTGCAAATCCTTTCTGTCCATTGTTTTGTGCTGATCCTGCCTCTCACCACCTTTTCTTATAAGAACCCCAAGAATGTAAAGTAAAATCTAAAAGCTGTACAGCAATAATTATATTTCGCTTTTGCATACTGCTTTCTTTAAGGTTCTTTCTGCTACAGTCTCCATTTAATGACAGGACAGGTCTTATAGAGAGACAAAAGGATTTTTTTAGACATGTCTAGAAGATCTGAGAGCAAAATTTCTATGTAAAGTGCACTGATCATTCATCTCTTGCTATTAAGAATAGCAGGTCATTTTTGAAAAGGATTTTGTCTCCCAAATGTCAGCGCTAAGAAGCCCTTCAGCCCTTCCTTTCCTTCACAGGGAAAACTTTTTTGGCTATCAGAATTAGGCAGCAGCATTCCTAGAATACTTTAAGGATGCAATTCAAAATTCAAGACAGGTGAAATGTGGACAGCTACATCTCTACTAACAAACTGGCTGTGGGGAGAGGTTGCATGTTGCAGATTATGTGGCTAAACTCCCTTCTCCAAAACAGTGTCTGCATCCAAACTGCTGCTTGGGTTGCACTGTTCCCTGGGCCAGCCTGACCTTTGTCTATGAAAGGGGAGGACAGTATGCAGAGAAATAAAAGTATGTGTTACAAATCATGCTAGGGCCCAAGTCCAGTGCTGTTCTGGTCCTTTTTATTTCATTAATGAGGATATAGCCAAAGAGACAGATTGGGAATTAAAAGCACGAATGGGGGTCAGATGATTCAAATTTCATCTACTCTACCAAAATGTCAAGAAACCTACTGAGCACTGACCAGGCACCTCATGCATAAATAGTGAAAAACTAGGAACTATTTTCAGCTAATGGAGAACTATCACTTTCATTCCCAGCAAAAGACCCTGTGGGAAGATGAGGATATATTGGGTAAAAGGAAAGTTTAGTACTTGTAGTATGAAGCCTCTCCACCATGAGGAATGCTGCAGCATGTAAGAAGAACAGGGCAATGCCAGGCTTAGAGCAAATGTAGATCCTCTGGTCCAGCTATGTTGTAGTAATCTAGGCATCTCAGATCAAAGCCAGACCTGCTGTAAATCCTTGGAAGTAGAACAAGTCTGTTGCTCACACAGCAAAAACGAGAGAAGACAGAATAATAGAGTCAGAGAATGGTTTGGGTTAGAAAGGACCTTAAAGATCATCTAGTTCCAACCCCTTGCCATGGACGGGGACAATTCTCACTGACCAGGTTACTCAGAGCCCCATTCAATGTGTCCTTGAACACCTACAGGAATGAGGAGTCCACAGCCTCTCTGGGAAACATGCTCGGAGGAATAAAATAATTTATTCAAAGTCTAATCCCAAGTCACTAGCAGAGTAAGGAAAATAATTCTGAGTTCCTGCTTCCAGATGATCATGTTGCTTGCTAGTTTTATGCATAGCAATAGCATGCTGCTAGATGGAGATCAAATCTCAGTGTGAAACAAAAGCTTCTGAAAGTACCATTTTTCTTTTGTTGTCCAGGCAGGGGCCAAGCTGCTACAACTTGGAAAGGAAAAGCTTAAAATAATCCCCAAGTCACATTTTCAGAAATCTCCATACTTCCACCTGTGCCAGAGAGATTACAGATATGTCTCCTAGAGAAACTGAAATTTGGCTTATGGTTAACCTATCAACCTATTGCAGTTCTAGGTCAGTTTTACTCATCTTTTTTAGTACTTATGTTGTGCTGGCTTACATCTAAGTTGAAGCAACTTCACTTAGCTCTTAACTCTTTTGGATACTCTAAGAAATATATGTTTCTTTTTCTCTAAGCTTTATCTCACCTGCCTATGTAACTACAGATTTTCTGTGTATGTGCTGTCTTAGTTTTCAAAAAGCATTGTCTTTCACTCTGATGATGAAGCCATCAGGGAAGGTGAGCTCACAGATAGCCTCAGGTGGGATATTCTTGAGTCCTCTTGTATACAGACCTAAAAAAATCTTTTCAAACTCAATCTACTTTCCTGTCAGTTGCAGCATTCCCCCCTACCCCTAGCTCCCAACCTCAGTGTCCTAATTTCTCCCTCACTGATTGCATCAGTCTTTTTTCCTTCTGTTGTTATTGTTGCTGTCATTGTTACCCTTGTTATTTGGGAAAGTGTTCTGCAGCTCGGTTAAGCATCCTGAAGCCAAAGAAAAATGTGTTAGAAAGTCACAGCGACGGGGAGGGATTCAGTGGGGACATGTGCTGACAATCCTGTTGGGTCAGCAGCCCATGGCATTGACAGCCTGATAGTCCTAAGACTTCGAAAATTGCAATACTGGAAAGCTGACAACTGCTGCTGCCAGAAATTGGAGGGTCACTTGTGACAGCAAATAGCTCCTGATCAGTTAGGTTAAAAAGCTGAGCCTGGAAGGTTGTGGATACCTTTACCTGCTGCTCTGTAAGATGCAAATTGAAAATGATCAGACCACAGATGGGCTGGCCTGCTTTTTTCTTCTGAGCCCACATCTGCAGTGCTGTGCCCAGCACTGGATTCCCCTTTGCAAGAAAGACATTGCCAAATGCAGGGACATCATCAAAGTGCCACCAAGGGAACTGAACCTGAGGCACTTACCCAGTAAGTAGAGGCTGAGGGAGCCCAGAGAGGCTGTGAAGTCTCACCTTGGTCAGTTAAAAAATCAGGTGGATGAGGTGTGCAACCTGATTTTAGCCTACCCTTCTTTGAGCAAGGTTTTGAATGACGTGGCCTCCAGAGTTCATTTCCAACAGTAATTATCCTATGGTTCTGTCCATCAGGAGTAATTGTTATTCCAGAGTTCTGATAAAAACTCTGGCCACTAATGTGTTTTATACTTTTATACAAAGTTAAAAAAACAAAAAAGAGTTGGGAAGAGTTAGTGGTTAAAGCCACTGATCAGTTAGTGGAAGTCATTAACAAACAAGTGTTCTATGGACAACAAAAGAGACAAAAATTTGCCAAGCTTAAGCAAAAATACATTATTAATTCTTTTGAAAGAATATAAGACTTTCAGAGGACTCAAATTATCAAATGTCAATGAAGAAATAAGTTCATTGAAAACTTTTCAAAATCATTATAATGGTGGGGTTTTTTATTTCTTTGAAATTTAAAATGTGAACTCTGACTTAGAATTCAGGTATTCAGTCTTCAGAGAGAAACTTTTTGCATTTTTTCCATCTGCTTCTAATATCTGCCTCTAATATATAATGGCTGAAACAACCTGTGATACTATGACATAAAAGAAAAATTTCTTTAAGTCACATTCTGTGACAACAGAGTGTTTGCAGGGATCTCTGGAGCAGGCGGCACCGAAACCTTTTAGGGTTGTACTGTGTGAACTAGTAGAGCAAGAACACACCCAGTGGAGCCATGCCCTTCCCTAATGCCAAAAAGTAAAGTTGTCTCTTTGTTCCAGTATTGATTGCAGCCATTTGTTATATTCTGAATCTCCAACCTTAGAGTGAAATTTGTCAGGTTTATCCTCTGCCAGAAAGTCACCTTCAAAGCCAGTTCATCTATTTTTTTGTACAAAATACATATTAGGTTAGAAACCTGCATCCCTTTTAACCATCCTCTGTTCCTTCCACCATCATTTATTTTTATCCAAATGTTTTTATTTAATCTGCATGGGTGGCCAATTGAATAACTCTTAGATTGAAGTTGGACTCTTTTTGTTTACATTTTATTGTCCTTCCTCCATTAAGTTAAGGACAGCCTGATTCTATTTATGCTGCCTCTGAGCTTTTCTTTTCCAGTTCTTGCTGAAATACACTTCTGATCCCTGCATGGCAATTGGGGTAGTTTAGATTCCAGAACAGATTGCTCCCAGCAGAGTCCTAAAAAAACCTCAGGGTCCAGCTATTTGTAACATCCATCACTTTTTCGTGAGGTGGCATATGCAGGACCTCAGCTAATCCATGGGACAGATTACTTTGTAATGGCTGGACACAGACTGCAGATGGGTCTGCCTTTAATAACAGATGCAAATAGGATCACTTTTGCAGTTTGCAATAAAATGTCTATTACAGAACACTACAGCACCTACTTTTTTGGTATGGTTGGCATGACCGTGTCCCCTTCCTGTGCAGGGACATCAGGGTCTCTTTAAGACTGCCTCTGGATGTGCTCTAAAATCCCACACCAGCTGTTCCATCTGGAGAGACAGGGCAAAAAGACATGCAGTTAGATAAGTAGCATCTCAGGACTTTAGAGGGCAAGTCCAACTTGAGAAACAGTCATTGGACTGAGAATGCTTCACAAAAGTCTCCTGGCTTTGCAGTCTTCAAGGTATCTTTGGAGTCAGACCAAGTGCTCACCGCAATAGCCAGTCAAATCCTGACAGTGACTTGGTACCAGAACTGCATAAAAAAACCAGAGAGCAAAAACCTTTTCACATGGAACTCAGCAAGTCATTAAAAGGAAGAAGGACTTGCCTTCCTCAGGGTGCACCAGCTGATCTGATGAAAAGCTGTATGAAGCATGAACTGAGAATGCAGGAGCTGTCTTGCTGTTTTTTCTTACTTTGGATGATGAACTAGATTATCTTTAAAGTCCTTTCCAACCCAAACCATCCCATGATTCTACAAACAAAGTATGCCCAGCTGCAAGCCCAGCTGTCTGTAAGAGTAGCTCATCTCTGTTTGCTCATCTTGGGCATCTGGGGGGTGTATGTGCGTGTACAGGTCTGTAGAGAAAGGCAGAAGGAGAACAGCTGAAATGCTGCTAGAAATCAGAGAGGTGGTGTATAAGGGGTATTAGCTACACTGACACTGGGATCTAAAGCAAGGACAGACCAAAAGGTCAGTACTGTTTCTGAAGATGTTAAGTAGCTTCTGGCACAAGTGGCTGCTCCTGCAGATGCTTCTTGTCTCCTATCTTTGCTGAAAAGAGAAATGATGCAGTAAAGAACAATTCTTTCCTACAGTAAGAGAAATAGCTCTGCCAAAGAAAATAGGGACGTGCTGCCATTCAGATTGCCTAATGACATAAGATAATGTTCAAATTCAGATCAATGATCCTTGGTCTGAATCAGGCAGAAAAAAGGCATTTACCCTTGATGTCTCACTCTGTACAAGTGAGCAGCCAAATCATTTACGTACCAGTCAGTGAAGCAGATCTAACAGAGAGTTTTGAAGCTGGTTTTAACCATCTCTACTGCGAGTTGCCACCTTCCAACAGTGAGGCTTGACCGGTGGTTTGCTGACTCTGAAAGAGCAGCACTGTGTCCCCATCCACTGATCCAAAGCTCTGACCTTGATGTAGTGAAACGGGGATGGGACCAACACTTTTTTTTTTGGTGAACTGTTTTTGTACAGTGCTTATCCCTGCATACGTCTGGAACATCTGAAGCCACTGTGGTCACTCCTTTTACTATACAATTTCGTGGTAAAGTATTAAGTTATACAAAACATAGTAAAAGAAAACCACTGCAGACTGGACTCTTGCTAAGGGGTGATAGAGCAGAGCCATGACCTTCCCTTACCTGGAATCACTGCAGACCATCCCATGAGGCAGTCTGATTCTTGACTTTACTTTGAAGGATTTCTTGGAAGCACAGGCTTTTTCTTTTTGTTCTGCTTGTATGTTATTAACCAAAAAAATCCATGGAGGAAATCAATGTGAATTAAGAATGTTAACTCCCAGTTATTATAAAGGGAATGAAGAGAATACAGTGAGCTGGGTAGCTTAATTGTATATCTTTCAGAGTGTTTGAAAAATATGGGTTTACTTGCTATACTTATTGCCTTTATTATCCAGTACAATTTGTAGCCAGAAATATATGAGTCAATTAAGGTTTTGAAGAAAAGTTTTCTTTTCTTTTCCAAATGAAAGTGTCATATATCATGCGATATCAACTCCAGTGTTAGACTTGCAGAAATTTACTGCACCATGTCCCTGCAGTGAAAATTTGCAGATAGATTAATGTTCCTTTAGCTGGCATTAAATCAATTTCGTACATATGCTCGTATTTTCACCAGTGACATTCTGCAATAGCTGATGTTTTGTAGGAGCTGTAAAGAAAAAAATCAGCAGATTTTGTTCAAGCTTCATATATATATATGTAGGCTTCATATATATATGTATATATATGTATATACAGGTATAGAAGATACTTCATGCTTCACTTGCTATAAAAAGTCTTGAGTTTTCAAAGTTGGCCAACTTATTTCATGTTTTTCATGGCATATACACTGCTTATTATCTGTACACCTTCATATAGTTGAGAAACATCTAGAGTTACATATATCTAATCTAGATAGAATTGACATTTTCTTTTTTCCCTCAGTTTATTGAAAATGTTCTTGTTATGAAACTTACACTTCAGCAATTGACATATGGGGATAAAACTGTCACATCTTCCTACCTAATGCTCACCACGCTGTAGATGATTTAATCCTGGCTGGTTCTCATGAAGACAACAGCACCCTCCATGACAAGACCTGCAAACAGCCCAAGGAGGTTCTGCATGTCTGTGGGAGTTTGCCTCATGACTAGGGCATAGCAATCTCCTGGGCAGGACTCCAAAAAGGTCATTTTTTTCTTGAGTGCTCCTTCTGAAGAAAGGATATCGAGGAGAGCGGGATGCAGCTTACTCAGGGTGTTGTTGTGGAGCAACCACTGCAGCCCTGGGGACAAAAACAGTCTCGATCATCCAGGGCTTAAGGAGTGGATTGTGCAGCATTGACATCCCTGTGTCATCACCATGATATCACTGGTAAACAAGCCACTGGAATTTTCTCTTCTCTGTTACCTTGTGGCAGGTAAAAGCATACCTGCTTTGGTCATCAACTGCTATAAATACCCCTCTTGTGTTGAACTGGTGTCTCACCTGCTGCTTCATATGACTCCAGGGAATACAAATTTTCAGGGAAAAGAACATTTCTGTGTGGGAATCTTACCTAGAGGATCTGATTTGAAAAATAAAACCTCATTTTATCTCACAGTAGTAAAGGAGGGATAAGTTTAATGGGTGGAGAAACTGCTGCAAGTGAAAGGAGAACCAAGCCCAAGATTTGTAAGTAGCTTTACTGTGAATTTGCAATTGAGGAATTTACTGGGATTTAAGGATTTACAGGCATTCAAGTACAGGTATATTCTGTGCTGAGACACACTAGGATGCAGAGATAATGTAGCAAAGACAGATTAAATATATGGATATCTCTAGATATGCCCCGGGAAAAATTATTCCTTTACCAGCATTACTGAGGTGTACTGAGGGACCTGTGAGGGACTGCGAGGTGGAGTGGCAGTCAATGGAAAGTGCTGATCCTGAAAGCCACCCTCAAGGTGCAAGTGAGCTGATCTAGCCCTTTTTTTGTGTGATCTCTATTCTGTAGTATCTAATCACCTCATAGGCATCACCAGTTCTCAGTGAGATAGGAAACACTCACTGTATTTTACAGAGAAGGGAACAGAAATATAAGGAAGACTACCAGAAAAAACCTTGATTGGCATTAATATCCAGGGCTCCAGGTGATTAGCCACAACCCTGAGGTGTTTTGACTTTTGTTATATATCTAAATTTTATGGCAGAAGAACTCTAGCTCAGGCAAGCAGCTTTTCCTGCACAGGGAAAATTGCTGTGTAAGTTTTCCTTAGGATGCTGATCAATGCTGATTAGTTACCTGTGATGTTTTTATGTTATTAAGGTCATGCATAAAGTCTGTCACTAACCTGGGTAACAAACTGGAGCTGCCTGAATGCCTGTTTTGCATGATTTTCTATCTTTCTATGTATTTTTAGCTATGTTGTTTTTTATCAGATCAAACCGTGTTCCTAAGTGGCATCCAGTGGCACCATCCTCCAGTTTTTTTTAAAGGAGGGATTCAGTTTAATCCTCTGTAAGGTTTTATATGTCTTTCGTCATTATTTCTTAGCCCTTTGTCCTGTTATCGTGAGTATTTTTTGGCAGCACAATATAGAGATGACATCTAAATAGTGGAAAGAGAAAAGGTTTGGGTTTTTTCTGACATGGGAGGCAGCAAAATTATAAATTGATATAAATTAATGGGTCACAAAGAAACCAACTCATTAAGCATTTATTATTGCAAGTTGCTTGAATGGCTCACTTTCAGCTTTGGTAAGTGTGCTGAGTTTAAAGAGAGGCCTTTTACATGTGTTTTCATTATGGAAAATCAAAAGGACTACCAAAAGAGGCATCATGAGTGCGGTTACTTTTTAATACACATATAATGGAGGTTTTTTTCCCCCTTTCCCTGATTATTATATAGTTTTCAATGCAGAGCAAACTATGCACTAGCAGCATCAAAAATGAGAAGCTGACTTCAAAAATCCTCAGATATATGACAGGCTTGGAAGAGAGATGATTGTTAAATATCTTCCAGCCTTGTGCGTGTAACAGTCAGTGCATTGGTTCATACACCTCCACCTGCTCCATTTTTCTTAGGAAGGATGTCACAGTTTCCACATAGGTGACTGTCTCTCTAAACCTAAAGATAAGCTGCACTAGAATCTTTTTTTTTCATAAACTTCTGATTTGGAATACGTGCAATGTGTTATATCTGTTGATTCTTTAACTCTGTTGTGCTTTGATTTTTCTTAATATAAGTTATATGATATATATGGTATAGGAAAATAAAGTTTGAGCATTATAGTAGTTTTGGGCTTTTGTCTTGAAGTGTTCAATTTTTTATTTTCTGTGCTATTCCTTGGCTTTTTTTTCCTTTATATATGCACATACATGCATACCCATACACATGCTTCTCTACCATCTCAATTGCCTACCCTGATTTTTTTAAACCTACTTTAAAAAATTTCTGACTATTCTCTGTGTCATATGTAATTTAATACAATATTTATAACCACAGTAAAATGAACAATCACGCAGTGATTCTCTGTGCATGGTTTGAAGCAATTTTCATAAATAAGAATTTAATAAAAAACAGGTTTCATTTTTTACACTCTAATTAAAAATTAAGAGGAAACAAAATAAAAGAAGAGCAATAAAAATAGAACGAGATCTTCTCTAAATTGCATAAACTAACCTGATTGGATTCACTGGATTTACTTTAATTTAGAAAGTGTGTAAGGGAGGAAAGCAGAGCTCGGAATAACTGTTTCTGAAATGGTGAGCTGCTGCAATAACAGGGCAGCAATTAAAGACTGCCTCTAGCGTGCTCTTTTGAAGGAGCTCATATGCTTTTGCTCAC
Source organism: Lepidothrix coronata (assembly GCF_001604755.1). Classification (NCBI taxonomy): domain Eukaryota; kingdom Metazoa; phylum Chordata; class Aves; order Passeriformes; family Pipridae; genus Lepidothrix; species Lepidothrix coronata. The sequence goes on along the minus strand of NW_016690247.1, from coordinate 2,682,271 downwards.
TCTCTCAGAGTGTTACCTACCATTAAACACAAAACTTCAGGTTTATCAAAACAGCCAACAGATCAGCAGAGAGCAGGGAAACATTTGCCACTCGGGAATTACCACAGCTCAGACGACCAATAGTGGTGGGTTGTGGTGCCTTGGCTGTGGTGGCCACTCATCCTTTGCTGCATCATTGAGGTCCTTGTTAGATGCTTCCCTACCTCTGCCCTGCACTGTTGTGTGACCTGTGTCGGGGGCTGGGAGAATGTGATCCATCAAGGACTCATTCTCACCCTCAGGAGACAAGTGTGTCCGAAGTGCCATGGTGCACACTTGCTTTCAAAGCTCAAATTCTAGTTGTTGCTCAGGGGGACTTCTCATAAGCATTGTGGAATATACACAAGGAACTGGAATAATGGATTGGAGTGGGGAAATCCTTATCCCCACTATGGGAAAGGCTCTGAAAAGGGCCACTGAGCTATTCTCAGCTTTTCCTCTTCAGTTGCTCTTGCCTTGTGCTGTGTCCAGCTCTGGGTTCCAACACAAGAAATCTCTTGGATCAAGTCCGGAGGAGGCCATGAAGATGATCAGAGGGGTGGAGCACCTCTCCTTTGAAGACAGGCTGAGAGAGTTGGGGTTGTTGAGCCTGGAGGAGAGAAGACTCTGGGTAGAACTTATAGCACCTTCCAATACCTAAAGTGGGCAACAAGAGAGCTGGAGAGGGACTTTAGACAAAGGCAGGGAGGGATAGGACTAGAGCAATGGCTTTAAGCTAAAGCAAGGTAGGTTTAGATTAGATACAAGGAAGAAATTCTTTACTGCGAAGGTGGTGAGACACTGGCACAGGTTGCCCAGATAAGTTGTGGATGCCCCATCCCTGTAAGTGTTCAAGGCTAGGCTGGATGATGTTCTGAGCAAACTGATCTAGTGGGAGGTTTCCCTGCCACAGCAGGGAGTTTGGACTAGATGATCTTTAAGGTCTCTTCCAACCCAAATCATTCCATGATTCTGTGATTCTATGAGATGAGAGGCTGGATGGGGCACAGACACATGGTCTTTGAAAATAAATGTTGTGCCTCAGTTGGGCCTGTTCAGTACTTAGGCCTCTTTAACAAAACACAACCCAAAATTAATTCCTATACTTCCTCTGAAACAAAATATATTTTGGGGCATTTTCAGAGAAGAAGACTGTCCCTGTGGTATTCAATTGCAAAGCTCCAACTGACTTTTCTGGAACCAGGTTTTCACATCTGAGTTTCCAAAAAGCTTAAATCAGGGTACTTGGAATTGGAAGCACAGTCAAAAACATGGGCTTTTCCTCATTATGGTGGGCTTTAAAAGGGACATGACATGCTACTGCCAAACACACAAACCCTGACAGCATGGTAACTTTCATAGAATAATCTGGGTTGGAACTGATCTTTAAACGTCTTCAAGTCCCCCATCCTCCTCGAGCTGGTCATCTACTCCAACCTCCAGCCACTTGCAGGGCAGTGGGACATGTAATTCCAAATTAAAAAATGGGAACATGGGGGCTTTTTTTGTACACGTGACAGTAAAAGTGAGTGCTATTTGTCACTGCAGTATGTCATGATGCAGACAATGCTGTTGGAGTGGAGGTGCAATTTAGGTGAAATTAAGTTGCCATCGCTGTAAAATCCTTGATGTATTTTTCCATCACGTTGTTGCATGAGAAAAGCATAACCAAAGTATCCCAAATCCAAAACTTATTTTCACCTCAAAAACTGTCTGGTGTTGAATGATTTTGGGCATATCTGAGGAAACCAAGGTTCACTGCTTCTCTGGAAGGAACAGATGAGTTTAAAATGACGTTTGGATCCAATCCCTGTACCATAGAAAACACCTTACAAGTCAGTGTGACTTGACTGAATTTGAAAGGGTTACTTGTATGTCTGGAATTTCCATTTGTCCAGTTCCAGACAAATCTTGTCCAGTTCCAGAGAAAAATCTTTTCCCAGTGCAAGTAAAACCCCACAATTTTCACACTGTGGAGGAAAATGTATAACAAAGAGGGACTGGCTATCTCACATTTTAAAAACTACGGTATTCCTTATGGGACAGCACATCACATATGGAAGTGAAACACTTTTGATCTGCTAAATGCTTAAAAGTGAGTCTTTGTCCTGAGGGAGAGAAGGAAGTCTCTCATAAATTAAAATGTTCTCATTTGGATTATTAAATAGTTTCTCAGTGGGAAAAAAATAAAATTAGAAACTTTTAGTGTAAAAATGGGGGGGGAGCTATGAAACTGCTTTCTTTTTTGGAACAACGAAAAAGGCCCACCATGTTTCCGTGGCAATCATTCAAGGACATTGCAAATATTACCTAGATGTCGAAATTCTGCATGTGAAAGGGGCAGGGAGGGTTTGGACTGATGGAATGAAGTATCACAGAGGGAGCCTGGGGCCCATGTAGCTCAGAGTGACTGGCAACTTGGAGGTTATGTGAGAGCTCTAGTACCATTAAGGCTGAGAGGCTAAACCCCTTCTGAGAAAGTCATTGAAGTCACTTATTCTCTTAATGCTTTTGCAAACGGTGCTCATAACTTTGCAAGATGACTTTACCTGGATAAGAAATGGAGAAAGCCAGAGACTGGATGCAACATAAAGGTTTTTTCTCGGTTAATTATTGTTAAAATGGAGGGATATAATAAGGAAGTCAGAATATACCCCTCCAAAGAGCACATTTGCTTATGCTTTATGTACTCACATGTACTGACATTTATTATTTTCTGTTGCAAGCAAGCAACAATAATCCTGTGTCTGGCTTCATAAAGTGTATGGATTTGCAAATATGTCTGTATCAATATATAGCAATGCACAGTCGGCTGGCATTTGTTTGCATCTATCTGTATTTCTGCAGAGCTAATCTCAGCTCCTAACCAATATAAACCTGTCAGATTGTCTGTTATGCTAGGAGACCATTTATATTTCCACTTGTGCATAGTTAAATCATTGTTTGCAAAGCAGCTTCTTAAGTCCAACTCATTCATGTGTGTGTGTGTGTTTCTATCTTTGTTTAGTTCAACCAATGCTGTCTTGGAAACTGCCCAAGAAAATTTGGGTGCTCAGCATCAGAGCTCTTCCATCACTAAACTCTTTCAGTGCAGACACTGAGAGGTCAAGAGATGGAGTTTCTTGTTTGTTAAAGCCCCAATGCATTGTGCCTTGTGCTGACTTGGAGAGAGTTTTTACTAAAGCCTTGTGAGATTAGGAAAGGGGGCTAAAATCTAGTCTGATTATATCAGAATTGATTAAATGTGCTTTAATCCTCATTCTCTGATGACAGACTTTTAAATGAATTTAGTTTCCCTGCACTACAGTTTAAGACAAAGTTCAAGAAGTTTTAGAAAATAAAGCCACAGAATTACAGTCTTTCTCTGACTCCTAAATGTGAAAAAGCATGATATGAGAAAAAAATGATAGATACCATCAAAGTCATTATTTTGACAATTTTATCACAGCACAAACAACTGCTCAGGTTACTGAGTATTCACTGATCTGTATTTCTCTCCTTTTTTGCATTCTTCAATTTAGGTCACTCTTTCAAAGCAAAGTTAGTAATTTTTCTCAGAGGCAGAGCACTATTTAATTTACCTTTTCACAAGCCACTCAAGGTGTTTTATTGTTGTCTGGAATATGACAGTAGAATCCTCCTCTAGCAAAAAATAAATGTTCTTCTTGAATAAACTCCAAATTCTTAAGATCTATTCAGAAAGAAAAAAAAAATAGAAAATGGAAAGGTTTGAACCTCAACAAGCAAAGACATGCAACTTTGCTGCCTATAAAGTATATGCCAGTAAGGTTTCAAATCTGTGCAAGATTGTCCTCCTTCTCAATGTAATATTTATGTAAAATGAAAGCTGTCATACCCATCATTATGTCTGTCAAGTGTAGGCTTAGTGACTCTCCTGCAGAGGTGAGGTGGCAGCAAACGTCTGAGACTGGAGGTGCAGACAATTACATCCAGCAAGTGGAAACATAGCAGACCTTTAAAAGTGTGTTTCTCCCACCTATAAAACAATCTTTCTTTTGCTTATTGGATGACTTTAACACACACCAAACACTAATCTGCCTTAAACCCAAGGATTTTTTCCCATTAATCCAGCTGTCAGTGAATAGAGCCCTAGTGTTGCTTAAGGAGTAGTTTGTGAGCAGCTTCTTTCCTTCTTTTTTTGTATGAAGTGGCTTGGATTTGCCCCTACTAAGACAGTAGGAGTGATGAGCCATGGGAGAGTAGGTCCCTGTGAGATACAGGCCCTTTTTCATTTTAAAGATAAGCATAGATCCCATTTGCTCCCCTTATAGAATGACTGATAGTACATCATTTATTGACCTGTTTGGCGCAACGAATATCCCTGATTACACTGGGAAGAGCCCAAGCATCTCTGCTTATCCTTCAACAAGAAAATGCTGGGACATAGAGAGTTGGGTTGCTTTTTCCTCGATGGAGAGCTCTGTCCTATTACAGCTAAATTTGAAAAGCTTCAACCCCGACAACAACAGATGAAACATGTTGGTCCTGGCATGATGTATCTTCCCCATAATCATGTGTGCATGTGTATGTCCTATTAGCTGTAATAAGGGTTATGTATTGAGAGCAGATGCTCTTTAACCAATAACTGTCTCATACTGTTATGTCTACATTTATTTAAAAGCTGTTGTCTACTCATATGATGTGAGCATTAGAGTGCAGATTTCCGTAACCAACCATTGAGAAAATTGTCAGCGCTGCTGATCATCAGAGTAGAAGGATAAATTTTAGATCTGTAAGGCTGACCTTTTTTTTCTGAAGCTGACTTCACTGGTATCAAACAAGGCTTTGAACCACAAAAGATGAGTATTGCCCTTACAACAAAACTGCAGTTCAAAATCCTTTTGGATATAAGAAGATGCACCTCAATGTTAGATGTGCGTTTGGACTGGCTTGTGCATGGGTGGGTTTTTGACCAGAGTTAATAAAAAGACAGAGGTTGGAGAAAGGAAAAGAAAAATAATCTGTGACAAATTTGCTCTTGGGGTGACTGTGTAATTTGGTGTGAGCTGGGTTTGCTCACTTCGCCATGTCGGTGTCATGAAGTATTGCACAGCTCACTTTCCAGTTCAGGTCAGTCAGGGCAACAGGTTACAAAAACCTCTGTGAGAACTCAGGGGAAAGTAATGGGAAATGCTGTGTTTCATAAAAAACAAAACAAAACAAAAAAAAAGGCAAAGAAAGAAAGAGACATAGAAGGGAGAGTGTGGGTGAAGAAAACCAATAAGAAAACACATTTACTGTGCAAAGGCAGCTCAGCATGAGGAACTGAAGTGAGTCAGGGGAAAGTAGAGGTTTTGTTATCACACACATTTTTCATCTCAGTTCTCATCTGTCCCTACACACAAAAGCAAATGGATAGGCTCTGTTTACATAGCACAGGATTTCATATTTCTCCTTGAGCAATGGCTGCACATCTCAAAACTCAGGTCTGCCCTAGGATCTGTCTCTTTTGGAGGTTCATGCCTTCTCTTCTTAAGCCTGTGGACCTCCTTGATCTGCTGAAGGCAGAAGGAGCTAGATTTTTTTAAAAGCTACTTCTGAATAATTACATCCTCTCCCCCTACACCACATGAAGTCTCATGAAGCAGAACACTCTTCTGACATATAGCCCAGAGTATATAATATCCTCAAGCTCACTTTGAAAAGTGCCCTTATTGCTGGTTCTTCACTGGCGGGTAATGAGGCTTCAGGTAGTGTCAGCTAATGTAGAATAGAGAGCTGTCTTTGCTTTCTTTACCATGGAGTCATGAGCTTTTTTCCCTACTCCAGAAGGCAAATGAATAGTGAGATGGCAAGACTGCAACTTCCAAAATGCCCCATTTTATGTATTTACTTGAATACACAAAACTCATTAACCAGGCAGAAAACCTCGACTCTGAACTTCTAATTAGGAGGCACTGAGAAATCCAGGTCCTTGTTTCCACTGAGGGAACAGCACAATTGTATGGACATATTCACACACTGCTTGGGCCCCCCTCAGTGTTATGTGAGTGAGGTGGCACTCCTTAGAGGACTCCTTGGGGCAGCTCAATTAGGATTCACTATTGTCTACCCTATGCACAGGACTCCAACATGGTACTTCTATTTCACAGACAAATTCCTTTTTCTCTCTAAGGTAACTGCGAGTCAGCTTTGAGGGGGAGCTCAGTCTATATGAATCTTTAAGAAAATACCTTAATATATTGTTCAGCCTCTGGCTTTATAGCAATTCAAAATAATTTAGTGACAGTTGTCAGTAAAAATTCATATTTATCCATGCAGTTCCTTAATGTCGGTTCAAATGCATGGTTGGGTTAGACCCATACATATTTAAGCAGATAGTTTTAATCCTGGGGCTGGATTCTTTTTGCATAAAACATTATTTTTTCTGAATATATATAATGTGCTGTGGAGGGTAAGTACCTGTCAGTGTTTAAATCTACTGAACACTCCAGAGCAACAGCAAAAATGACCTTACTAGCTGGGTCTTTAGATGAGGAATGAGTGTTGCTCTGATGTTTCTGTCTGGTGTTTCAACCTTGCAGGGCCATTTTTTGCAGCACAGATGTCTGAGCAGCCTCCCAAAGGCAGAGGTGAGCAATTCCACAGAGGAAGCAAGTCAGTCATTTAAGAGACGAAGAGTTGTTGAATTCACAGTACTTCTGTCTGCTTTGCTAACCCAAACCCAGACTTAACAGGTGGGTCCTAAGGTCTGTTTCATGATCTCTCATGCTGTCATTGAGATCAGAAATCCCAGCTGCAGTTACTACTAAGTTCCCTTGTCCTCATCTCTTAGGAACGTTGACTCCCTGGGGAGAACATGGAAGTCAAGGAACTGAGTAAGGTTGATATTGTGGCACTGACCCCACAGGATGGACCCAAAATATTACTCTTTATTTTGGTGTGGATTTTTTTTTAAGTGGTCTTTTCTGGTCCTTCCCAGCTTAAAGCAATTAGCACAGTAGCAACTTGCTTAAAGAAAAGCCAATTATAAAAAAGGAAAGGGAGGAGATAGCTCACTTAGCTATGAAACCATCAGTAAACTGTGCAAAATTCAGAGTGCTTCGAGCCCCAGAAAGTTTCCAGCAGCAGCCCCTGGCCAAAGGATTAGTGACTTCGTCTCCTCTTCTGCAATTGCAGTCTTTGCTTCGGTTACATTATTCCTCCTCAGCCTGACTATGTTTTTCTATATTTCCCCTGTCTATTTCCTGAAGAGGCAATTGTTGTGAATGGTGGAGAAGGTTGAGTGCCTAACTGAAATAAAGGAAAATTAGTTTTTAAGGAGAGTAAATTGGATAGAATAGGACCCGTAAGGATAACAAGCTGGCAATAATTCAGTGTAGTCTTCCTGTTCTGCTCCTGTTTATTAAATATTCTTATTGACTTCTGCTTCTCAGTACTCTATGTTCTAGTGTACTAAATTACAGTAACTGAATATTCTGTCTACATATGCTGACTGGTCATTTGAGAGATGAGTGCACTTAGGACAGAAATGTTTTCCTTTAGTCCTTACATCCTTGAAATGCCTATTATAAAATGTACATCTGTGAGAAGGCACTTCTCCCTGCCAAATGAGATTTAATACTGAAAAAGCTACAGAGCTAAATAAAATAATAAACTTTAAGGAGGAACCTTTTTTTTTGACACACATTTCTTTTTTCTAGCCACTACTAAAATTGTGAGTAGGACTTAATGCCTCCATACCCATATTCTGCCTTCAATAAAAGAAGCCCTAATACACAAATGTTCCAGAAAGCCTATTTTCCCCTTGTTGTGAACTAAAAATATTGATGGAGATTCTCAAACTTTATAAATTTTGGTCTCTGTTGCTTGGAGAACAAGATGCTCAGAATGTAAGAGTCTTTGGCAAAGAAGGGTAAATTATACTAGGCCAAGGAATGCTCTCAAGTACAACCATGCATTTAGCTGTAAGGTTTAACTGTTATTATTTTCTCTAGAATAGTTTTGACAAATACATCTAAAACTCCTTTGGATGATGCCTGGATGTGAAAAGGGGAATAATATAAGCCAGTGACTGCTCTCAGTAGACACCACAGATGAGATCATCCTGGTTTTGTGCGAGAAGTTTTTCACCATGGTTTTATTGTCAGACAACAGGTCTTGGTCAATTTTCTTTACTGTTGCAGAGTAGATAAATGTTCCAACTTCCTTCCCTTTTCAGAAGAAGGGGGTAGGGAGAAATGTCAGTTCTCTCCCTTCCCTAACTAACTCCATCTCTGGAAGTGTTCAAGGCCAGGTTAGATGGGGTCTGAGCAACCAGGTCTAGTGGAAGGTGTCCCTGCCCATGGCAGGAGGGGTGGGAACTGGATGGTCTTTAGGTCCCTTTCAACCTGAGCCATATTATGATTCTATTCTATTATTGGGCTGCACAATCCTGTTCCCATTAATGCTGTCTTCTTAGCTAAAAAAAAGAAAAAAAACATTTTACTTTTTACTGTACAGTGGCAGAATTTCACTGCCTTTCCACCCGGCGTGCCCTGTTCCTGGGAGACAGGGCATTTGCCAGGAGGTTACAGCTCTGAGGCCTCTCCTCCTGATGAAAAAGTTGAAATCAAATCTTGCAAGGTCCAGCCAGATATGTGACCATTAGGAGATTTTACAACAGTGTGGAATTTTCTTATTCTGTAATTTATTTATTTTTTTACTATCATTCATCTGATATGTTGGTTATGCTCGGAGAACTTTTTTTACAGTAAACTCCCAGAGGAGAAAAATGAGGGGATGAATGCCTAATTTCCAAATCCCAGTAAAGCTTGTTTGTTAATCAGATGTTGAAATGCTCAACAAACTGCACAGCAAAAGAGAAGTGCTCCTGCATTTGCTCAGAGATAGAACTTTCAGGCTTGTGAGATATTTGTGACTGAAAATAGTCACATTTATGAACTTCAAGTGCCTCCAAATGCAGATGGAAGAAGTACATTACTTTAGGACCATATTTAAAATTATAATGTATAAATATAAGTTCTATCTTTCAATGGTCTCATGGTGTAGGACTGCCTTAATTTCCTGTATTAGTGATTGAGATTTGTCCTTGCTTCCACTGCAAGACCATTCTTTGTCTTCCGTTTCTGAACTAAATATGTGCTTTATCTTGCTTAGCTGTCCCTGAAGCAGAGGCTAAGCCTGCAATCCAAAAGGGGATTCAACATCCTCAAATTCAACATGCATTGAGTGATTTGGAGACAGCTGTTCAGTAAATATTCAGCTTGCTGTCATTGATCTCTCTTTTCCATTTTTAGTCTTTTAATCCAAATACAACACTCTCCCATTGAATTGAATCCCGGAGCCCCACACTTCTCACAAAAGCGAGGAGAATTTCCCTGCTTTAGAAAACCATGAAGCATATACAGTCTTACTGGGGAGGAAGATATTTTTCTCAGTAGGAGGTAGAATCATAGGATCATAATGGTTTGGATTGGAAGAGACCTTAAAAGATCAATTAGTTCTAACACACCCCACTGGCAGGGACACCTTTCACTAGACCAGGTTGCTCAAAGCTCCATCCAGGCTGGCCTTGAACACTTACAGGGATGGGGCATCCACAACTTCTCTGGGCAACCTGTTGCAGTGCTTCACCACCCTCACAGTAAAGAGTTTCTTCCTAACATCCAATCTAAATCCACCCTCTTTCAGCTTAAAGCCATTAAGTTATTCAAGTAGTTGCCATTAAAGACAAGTAGTTAGTTTGTTAGACTTGAGATTTTTCTTAGCCTTTCCAGCTGAAGGTATCCCTTAGCTCCATATAGTAGTCTTCAGAAAGAAGAGTAGATGCCAGGTCCTATGTTTGCCTGAGAAGAGCCATGGTGAATCATGAAGCAAACCTGTCAGGCTCAGGTCTTTCACAAGTTGGAATTGACATCATGGAATTAAGGTGCCTATTTTATCATTCTGTCATGGGAGAAGAAAGGAAATTAAGAGAATAGAAGTGACCTGGGTGACAATAATCATTTAGACACAGCAGATTTCTTCCCTGAGTTTTTCAGGAACTCAAGACTAGTTTTAACTTGTTTTCTTCTTGTGAGTCAAAGAGACTAGACCTGGGAGAACTCTTCTGAGTCATCCTCTCAAGTCTGCTATTGCAGAAAACCTCACCATCTGACCTCCAACGTAAAAAACTCTGAGCAGACCCAAAGATATGTAGGCACTTTGTAAAGTTTTGATTTCCCTTATAAGACTCAAATTTCTTGAAAAAAAATCATACATAGTTGACCTTTGTTTAAATTGAACTACATGACCTCCATATATCCCCTTTCCTGAATTATTCTTTATATGGGATTCCATTGAGTTTTCACGTCTCATGATCCTTCACGGGCAGAATTGAAAATTTGATAAGACCATTGCTTTTGCTAACCCCCATTAATAGCTGCTATTTTTGTTATACCATGTTAATTTCTCTGAGGTGCTTCAGCTTCCTGTGTTTATACCTCAAAATGGTTCAAAGCAGAAGTTCTACAGAGATGCCAGCAGTTGGAGCAGAAAGAATCAAGAGGTAGTAAAAATCTGTTCAGCAAGACGATTGGGAAGCAAAAATCACTTTTTGTTTCCTTTATTACCAACACAACTGTTTCTTCGTCTTATGTTAATTACTAAAATGGAAATCTCCAGAGCATGGGGAATAAGTAGAAATATTTCTATTGACTTTAGTATATTCTTGTCTTTGGCACATTATGGATCTGCACAGGAGGAAAGAGGCATGTATGCAGGTGGGAACACATCCCTTCACCAAGTCTACTAATGGTTTGTTTAGTGCCACACTGCAGGCCAGTTGACATCTGTGCATTCTTGTTCCCCTACTGAGGCAGAAGCCAGGCCAACAAGGCACAACAAAGGTTAAATACTTGTCTTTAGCATGTTGACTCTGAGAGGCACCATGGCCACAGGGTAGAGCATACTGAAGAATATTCTGCTTAATAGATCATGTCTCATGATCTAATAAGTAGCATATCTGACCAGGGCTTCGAGATTTCTATCCCTTTTCCTGTGCCTGTTCTCCACCTGTTTTCCAGTGAGGAAGGCGGGTTATTCTTACTGTCCTGGTCCAACTCTTGTTTTTGAAACTTTTTCTGCATTGGCAAGAGAAACAAGGATGAAGAGCAAAGATCAGTTTAGTTGTGTGAGTCAGTCAGCACCTCTATTTGTGCTAGAGAGATACAGAATTATTATGGGACTCCTTGCCCAGGCTTATTACCTTAGACTTGGCCACTGTGAGCAAGCACATGTGCCCATTGTTTTGCAGATACCACAGGAAACCCACCTCAAGTCCACTCCTAGGTCTGTATAACAAACAATACATTGCTCCCAGAATATGGACTGGGGTGAAACTGCAGACTTTCCTATTCTTGTTATGTATTACTCATGTAGGGAGGTTGGTTTGTACAGAGCTTTGAAAAGCCCTCTCTGTCCATGCCTTTGCTTAATTAACAAACTGAATTCAGTGATAGATGAATTAGGGAGAGCAAAGCAAGGACTGCTGTGTAGCAAAGCCTTGACACAAATCAGCAGGGGTACAGCTATCTGCACAGCAGAAGTCCTTCAAAGACTGAGAGCATTTGGCCTTGGATTTCTAGGAAATAAAGCTTTATCCCTCAACTCTCACTCTGTGTTTCCTCAACAACTCAAGGCAGTGCACTTATTTCTTAATCAAGATACAGTAACTTAAGTAGCTATCATGGAAAGATGTGGGTGGAAAAGATCCTCTCTTGAATTTCTACTTCAACATTTTCTCCGCGAAAGCGAGTAACACCAAATATTATATTTCAATGTCATTATTAGTGTAGTGATACTGATGTGATTACAGTTCACTGCGAACCAAAGAAAGACGCTTAGTGAGACTGTTACCTGATAGAGCAATAACCTGTTCCTGACAGCTGCAGAAGGAATGAAGACGATAAAAGACAATGGTGACATTTCTCCTTGTACAACTTCCTAAATACCAGGAACTAGCATTTTGGGTACTTCTCTGTCTGAACTCTGCATCTGTATATTTATTATTAATTGCTTTGGATGGACTTTGTTTCCAAGAATCTGTCAAATCACATTCTGACATTTCTGGAATTGTGTTTCAATGAGTTCCACTATGTCCTTGTGCTCTATATGAAAATATAAATCCTTTTTACGTTTGCTAAATTCCTGCCTCATTATTTCACTTATCATAGGATTGTAGAGTCATTAAGTTTGGGAAAGACCTCTAAGATCATCCGGTCCAACCTTTGACTGATCACCCCCTTGTCAATAAATCAAAGCACTAAGTGCCACGTCCAGTCATTTCTTGAACACTTCCAGGGATGGTGACTCCACCACATCCCTGGGCAGCCCATTCCAATGCTTAACCTCCTTTTCAGTGAGGAAATTCTTCTTAATGTCCAAACTTAACCTCCTGTGGTGCAGTTTAAGGGCGTTTCCCCTTGCTCTGTTGTTAGTTGCCTGGAAGAAGAGGCTGACACCCTTTTGGCTACAACCCCCTTTCAGGCAGTTGTAGAGAGTGATGAGGTCTCCCCTGAGCCGCCTTCTCTCCAAGCTAAACAATCCCAGTTCCCTCAGTCTCTCCTCATAGGACTTATGTTTCTAGTCCCTCTTATTCTTAGGTTGTGAGAAAAATTACACGGCCATTGACTATTTCTTTTCTCCAGAATTTTCAAGATATATATACTTCCCTATTGTGTATCTCCCTCATCTTCTGTTTTCCAGACAAACAATTCTTCTGTTTAATATCTGTCCATATAGAAGATGTTCAACCTCTTTATTAATTTTTCTCTTTTTGCATTTCTTCTAGCTCTAGTGCATCATTTTTGTGATGTAGGGATGAGAATAAAGAAATAATAAGATATTTTAGATTAGGATGAAAGTGTTTTCTGGTTTGCTTTCTGTGCCTTCTCCTGTATCTCCTCCTGAATGTCAGTCTCTTCTCCACAATAATAAGTGATAGGATGAGAGGGAATGACCTCAAATTGTGCCAGGAAAGGTTTAGATTGGATATTAGAAAAAAATTTCTTCACTGAAAAGTTTGTCAGTCATTGGAACAGTCTGTCTAGGGAAGTGGTGGAATCACCATCTGTGGACATATTTAAAAGACATGTAGATGTGGTACTTGGAGACATGGTGGTGACTTTGTAGTGCTGGGTTAAGAGTTGGACTTGATGATCTTAGAGGTTTTTTCCAACCTAAATGATTCTATGACTTTGTTACACCTGACTTTCTTTCTGCTCTTGAGGATTGAGGAGGCATTTTCAAGATGTGAGTCTGTTATGAAGAATCTGTTCAATCTTCAGAAATAAAGGATCTCTCATAAAGTTTTGTATAAAGGCAGAGGTGGGATAGGTAGTGGTAACAGAATATAGATCAAAGGGTGGGTGATGAGGTCTAACTAGATTGACTCTTTCTTGGAATTGAGAAGAGGTTTATGGTTGAGAGGACTGGGGTCACCAATGAGCACAGTTCCATGGTGAATCTCACATTCCTTAGGTGTGGACATCTCTAAGAAAACCCCAATATTAGAGATGTGTAGGATGGTTAAGAGAGAATCTCCTACTAAGCAAGATGCAGCACCATTATCTCAGTTGTATATGGGAAACAAAAAATAGTTTAAAGAAAAAATGACATTTAAAAATGGGGAAAAAACCTCCAAACCCAGGACTTTTCTTTCAAAATGGTTGTGTTCCAGAAAGTTGTTTGCCTGCAGGTTATGGCTAATGTTGGAGTGAAGCTCATGGCACCTGTTCAAGACACCAGGACAGAGGGTGTTGTTCAGAGGAATGAAGCTGTCCTTTATCAATAACTCCAGCAAATTCAGGATAAACAAGCTTATCCCATCTGTGCTGCATCCTGTCATTGCCCAAATAATGCTAGAAGGAAAATCCTACGCCCCACTTACTTCCTGCTCTTGACATATGAAACACCAAGAGATTGAAGGCAGCACATGGTTGAAAGAAATGAGGTAATAGCCAAATATAGCACAACTCTCCCATCTTGCTGACTCCTCCAGAAATGACAGGATAGATGGACCTGAGAGTGACTTTCCTGAAAGCCATTATGGTGCGAATTTTTGGTATGTTTTGATCTGGTTATATAGCAAGAGGAAACAGAATGGTGGATGGGGCTTTTTGCTTCCCGTTTCCAGAACTCCCCACTGATGAACAAAATCAACATACCATTTTACAAGTAGTGGACCTGGGATGCCAAGGTGAGGAAAGTCAGCCTTGTGCTTCTTATAGTGTTTTTTATGAAAGCAAACCAGATCCTGGGCTGCATCAAAAGGAGTGTGGCCAGCAGGTTGAGGGAGTGGATTCTCCCCTTCCATTCTGCCCCACTCCACCTGGCTTTCTGTGCACAGTTCTGATGCCCACAACACAAAAAGGACATGAAACTGTTAAACCAAGTCCAGAGGAGGCCACAAAGTTGATAAGAGGACTGAAGAACCTCCTCCATGAAGACAGGCTGAGGAAGTTGGAGCTGCTCAGCCTGGAAAAGAGAAGGTTGCGTGGAGACCTCAAAGCAACCTTCCAGTGTCTAAAAGGGCCTACAGGAAAGCCAGAGAGAGACTCTTTGTGAGGACTTGCAGTGTTAGGACAAGGAGTAATGGGTACAAACTGAAAGAAAGGGAAATTAGGTTAGATATTAGGAAGAAATTCTTCACTGTGGGGGTGGTGAGACACTGGAACAGGTTGCCCAGGGATGTTGTGGATGCCTCAGCTCTGGCAGTGTTCACAGCCAGGTTGGATAAAGCCTTGAGCAACCTGGTCTACTGGGAAGTGTCCCTGCCTATGGCAGGAGTGCTTGGGACTCGATGATCCCTAAAGTCCCTTCCAACGCTTAAGATTCTATGATTCTATGATTCTGTGATCATGCAAGTTGAGCATTCCAGCTCTGAGTGAGGAAGAGAGAGACAGACAACTGATATTTGTGGACCTGAATAAGCTAGTCATGGATTAGTAACAAGAACTGCAATGGAAGAGGACTGCATTACAGCAAGTGTGAGGAATAGCCATGTCTTATTCCTGCCGCCATCATTAAAAGTCTGCTCACTGACTCCATTGACCCCTGCCCTTGCTGAAGACAAACTATTATAAAGGTGTAGTTACTGCATTTCCCCTTGCACTCTAAAGCACTTGTTTTTCGAGGTTTTGGCAAGATTGAGGTAAAACCTAATTTCTACAAGTCGTTATACTGGCACCATTTGGTGTTGTGATGAAACACTGTTAGGTTTTTCACAAAGGAAGGAAAAAGTGCTCTGTAGCCTAGCATTTGAATCCATACCCATGTAGGTAAACCCTTTACCAGTCTGTCTGGAGCAGAGACAGGCATCTCAGATGCACCATATTGCAGGCTATCCCTCACTGAATTCCTCAATCTTTCTTTTGCCTGCAAAAAATCTGGACATCTGGGAAAGATGTTTCTTCATGCAATTGGAGGTAAAAACAGCACATTCTCATGAAAAGTCATCCCTTTCAACTCCCACCTCCTAATAGTCTTCAGTTTCCACAGCCTCACTGGTGAGCAGAGGTTGTGTAGACCCTTACATGACCAAAGGCAAGGCACCTAATGTATACAGCCAGGTTTGGCACAGAAGACTGATCTCTTTGGATGAACAGCAATAAACTCACTAGCCTTTTGCACTCCTGTGCCTGCTCACAAGATGAACAGTTCACTGCACAGCTGATCAGGAGCACCCACAACAGGAAACTGTTTTGGCCCATTCTTCATTCCCCAGAGCCATAGCTAATGATGTACATCCTACCCAGAGGAAAGTGGTGTTTCAGAATTATGTAGAGTGCCTGGCTAGTGCCTGATTAATGGGGAGAGGCTCACGCTGAAGCCCCTGTGCAGTAATTCCCCCACATGAGAAAAGCATCCAAACTAAGAGGGGCATTGGATGTGAGGTCTCATACTCCCCTGAAAGACTTGAGTTTTAAAAATAACACCTCTTCTTCTCTTTCTTGAGAAACATCTTGGCATATGCATGTAAGCAGCTGCAGTCTCAAGGCTGTGGCTCCAGAGCTACTCACCCCACCTCCAGTTGTGTCCTCAGTGGGAGATAATTGCCTGATGAAGCCTAAGGATGATTGAAGCTTAAAATCACTTAGTGTCCAGGGCAGAGAGAGATTTAAGGGTCCTCTCCTCAGAATTTCCTACTCCTGCCTCAGCTTGGAGGATAGCTTTGGGGAATCAGTTTTTCATCTCTCTCTAGTCACTGAACAGGACGCTCAGGTGCTTAATTCTGTGTGGTAATTTGGCTGAGAGCCTGCTAAAACCTAGATGTTGAGAAACTGCCCTTCTTGCTTTTCTCTGACGTGTCTTTTACAGCCTCTCCTCATTTTAGTGTCACAGCAACTGATGCTCTTTGATTATCTATGTCCTGAAATAAAGAATTCTCATTTTAAAGGAAAAAGTATTGTCAAACAGAGCTGCTGAGGACTGAGGAGCCTAGTGGTGTGGTAAAATCATCCAGTGAAAGGAAATACCCAGCCAACAGTTCCCTTCTTTTACCTCCTCTCTCTGGCATTCAATCTTAATAGCAAGGGGCATTGACTCCTTCTGTTAAACATGAGGAACCCTTCTGTATTAAAGAAAGTTAAGTTCTGGTCTCCTCAACCAAGGTGTGACTTTTCTACATCTAATTATACACTTATTTGCATCAGTGTAACTGTGTATCTTGATGGCAGTGGGGCTGTATGTGGGTGATGTGGTCATAAGAGACTGAAGTCAGGCACGTGTTTTTTTAAATCTTCTTCTCAATGGACAAACAAGAACAGCGGCAGCAACAGCAACAAAATTCGCGCACCTTAGAAGTGACAGTTCTGACTGAGGTGTTCAGATTTAGGTCTTACATGGCATCAGGTAACCCTTATTGAAGTAATCAGGGCTATTGCAAGCAAAATGTAGAATACAGGGAGAATATGGTTAATAGTAATATTAACAATATAGTAATCACAATATTGTAAGAAATGTGGATAGAGCCTTTCCCAAATCTTCGTTCACGAAGCCTAGCCACGATGAATCACAATAACAACATTAATAGTGTCTACAGTTTAAGTAAGGGACAAATAAACCTCAAGAAAACACAGAATTTAAGGCAAAGGAAGCTATTCCCTGCATTTTGTTGGTATATCATTGTAGGAGGTGGTAAGTCTGGCTTTAAAATGCCTGGAAATATGGAAAAGAACATACATCAGAATCTGCCCTCATTAAAAACCATGTTACTTCTCTGACTTCAGCAAAAGCAGAATATTGGCTTCTAAAAGCAGATTTTAGCCTCACAGATGACTCTGATCATATACTTATACAGTGCTATAAATTGCTAATGGGCTTGTGGATTCTGTGAAGCAGGAAGGAATTGGTTGGAAAAGTGCTGTTTTCAAAAGAGCTTCTAAAAGAGGAGAGAAGGGAACATAATCAGAATTCCTGCAGAAATCCAAGGTCACAGGGTGGGAGCAGAACTTTGGAGAAGGAAATCAGAGGAGAACAAAAAGTTAGAAGAGTGAGAAGTGGTGGCAGGCAGAGAAAAGGTGAAAATGATGGTGGAAATGAAAAGGGTTTCACAAAATCGTGTGGCAAGAACTTCAGATAACCCTTGCTCTCTGGCTAAGCCACTTTGCCTGTGGTCCCCTTCCTGATGCTTAGCTGGGATCATCTCTCTATTTGTACAAATTCCACCACAATAGGGACCTTCTCTCTGGTCTCTGATATCTTCAGGCACTGGCATCACACAACTAATTAACAGCAGTAATAAATGATACTATATTGCCTCTTAACCCTCAGCATTTATTTTTCTGTGAGTTGCATTAAAAAGAACAAAAAAATTAAAAACAAAGGAAAGATTAATAATCCTCAGTCAGAGCGAACCTCCGAAGAGATGACACCATCTGGGTGATTAGTACTTGTTTCATTTGCACGTTGAACTCAGTACTCTTCCAGCACCAATTATTGCATACCCTTTCCTTGTACCATGACTTCTGGGGCTGTGTGTGGGATATAAATAGCTAGACTAATGACATGCTGCATGTTGCTCAGGAGACCTCATGTTAGTTTACAGCATTTCTCTGATTATTACTTTTTTAATAGAGAGAAGATAAAATACTGGTCTCACAAGCACGACATGAGAGCCTTAATTTGTTCACATTTTTCTCAGAGCCTGTGCATGATGAAATATTTATATATTCCTCTCTGCAGCATTTGGAATGTACTGGGTTGTTTATTGTTGTTAGTATTGTCAGTTAAGGACTGATGGGGAAAGAAGAACATTTGGTAGCAGGATATCCATGTCAAGTGTAAAGTAAAAAATGGATATAACCAAGGCAAACATAACTAAGAATTGGTGCTAAGGGCCTGACCTGTCCTTTACAGGTAGAGAATTTAATAATGTGTCAATTGGTGAAACATTTGTAGGTGAAGTTGCAGAGTCAAACACTGATTTTAACACTGAAAGGCAGGGCAAAAGGTCATTAAAATGGTTGGTAATGCCAACGAAAATAATGAGGTTTGTCATCTTGTGGGGGTGTAACACAAACTATCTAGAATGTCTAAGAGAGAAAACAAAGCCACAGCTTTTTGGATGCTGTCTGAGATACAGACACTGCTGATCAGATGCCCATCCTTGGCTAATGTAAATCTAAATGTGACCTGGTGACATATTATCCTACTAAAGATTTCACCCCAATGTGTTCCTTTCTAGCTGTAAATTTACAATGTGCAGAAATCAGTAACTGATGATAAGCACAGTGAGCCTTGGCATGGCATTTCCACTGCGGTGGTGACATTTTGGTGGGTTAACTCATCCCCCTTGGGGTGAGTTAATAAGCATTGATTGTTATTCACTCCTTGTTTGTATCGGGACTGGTGAAGACTTCTTTCTTTCTATATGAAGCGTGGGTTTAATAGAGATTTTAAGAACAGTGTCATGCCATGTAAACAAGTGTATAGTCAGGCTTAAAGATCAGATTGCAATCAGAAGAAGATTTAATACCATTTCTGCTGCTGATTTTTGCTGTTATTCCCTTGCTAGACTGTTTTCTGCCCAACTCAATGCTCACTCTCTGCTCAGATCTCAGTCCAGTGCCTCTCTGCTGCATGTCTGCAAGTCTCTGCAAATATACATTTAAACCAGTGAGAACAGCACAGTCTTGAAAATCTATGTTTCTGACTTATAGCCAGAAACTTCCAGTCCATCCTTGCTTTGTTATTGCTCACAAGTAGTGGGAACCTTGGAAGGACAGACTGATACTCTGTAGGATGCCTGCCTGAAGAGGTCTGCAAGAGAATCTGAAATACAGCTGAACACTGTGCTCTGGAGACACAGACAGAACTGAATAGGCTCTAGGGAAAGAAAGCAAAAGGCAGTTCACAAATTTGGAACTGCTGAATATTAGGGCAGGATTTTAGCTGTCCATCTTGCATGATTCATCAGTCTTCAAATTATCCAAACCATATCCTGAAAAGTTAGGCCTACTAAAAGAAGGCTTTTAGCTATCTTTTGTAGTTTACAGACACTCAGAAGGTTGCTGCCCAGTTCGAAATATAGAATTGAACATGTTATTGGAGAGGTCTGGGTTAAGATGGGTAGGAATTTAGGGAGTCCATGGGGACTGAAAATACTCTATTGAAGCATTAAGAGTAAAGGTGATATGCTCCTCTTCCCCATCCACCCTGCTGTCTCCCCACTGACCTTGCTCTGTCAGGTATGAAAATGAAAGGACTATCACCATTTTCTGTTCTCCTCGGGGTTTCCACTCCTTCATCTCCACTCGAACCCTCACATCGACAAAGTCCAAGGACCAAGAAGTGAGAGGAGGAGAAAGAAGTCTCCCTACTACCTTCTCTTAACTTTTTGTGCACCCATGCAGTGCCAGCTGCAACCCTGGCCCTCTGTGATTCATAAACTATCAAATTCTTTTTTTTTTAAAACGCTCTCTTAAATCAAAGAATTTTGTTTCATTGCCTCCTGCTGCATGAAGGTCAAAGCCTAGTGGTGCACACTTCACTGATTCTTTATAACAGTGCCCTCTTCAAGATTGGTTTCATTTGCCATGTGTCAATGCTTTCCACTCCTGTCTTCATATAATTACAGGAAGGTGACGTGAACAACCCCTCTTCACCTTTGGGAATGTCTGAAACTATCTCTGGATGTCTACAGGTAATTAAGATTTGAGCTTGCTGCTCATGTAAAAGGCTTTCTCTGTTTGGATTCTATTTTTTTTTCATAAGAGGTCTTATATCTCCTGGCTTAGATTTTAGAGCTGGGCATGGAAAAAAACAGTGCATTAGAAAAGCTGAATACATCAGATACAATGGATTGAAGTATAAATGCTTCCATTTCTTTTTCACAGTTTAGTTTGGCCTCTAACAAAAGACAAACTAAGAATCAAACCCACAAAAAATAACTAATATTAGAAAGGAACTGAAATAAATAACTTAAATTAAGGAGAATTGTATGTACTACTACCAGCAGAGTGTACTCAGGGGCAAAAGGCAGATTATTATAATATTATCTCTCTTTTCAGAATAGAGGATTTTATGGATTTCATAATGTGTATAAATAGCCACGTAGAATCATAGAACAACAGAGAGGTTTGGGTTGGAAGGGACGCTAAAGACCACCTAGTTCCAAACACCCTTCTGTGGGCAGGGACACCTTCCACTAGACCAGGTTGCTCAGAGCCCCATCAAACCCAGCCTTGAACACTTCCAGGGATGGGGCAGCTACAAATTCTCTGGACAGCCTGGTCCAGTGTCTTATCCCCCTCACAGTAAAGATTTTTTTTTCCTGGTAATCTAAATCTACCCTTTTCCTGTTTAAAATCCATAACCTTTGTCCTATCCTCTTATGTGAGGATATGGCAAAACTTCCATTGGTTTAATGAATGAAAACTAAGGTCTTGGGAAAAAAAATCCCACTCTTATTTGTAGGTTTGTTACCTGTGATTATTATATTTCAAATAATATGCAAATCTGGGTGCTATGTCATGACATACATGTTAAAATGTTTACTATAATAAACATATTATAATGCATAATTTACATTACAATTGCACACACTCATAATAATAAAATACAGATGATAAAATGCAATAGAAATATAGTAAATGTAAAGGATTATAATACATAACAATACATACTGGAACATATGTAACACAATCCCATGGTAGACTTCATGATTTTTCAAAATACCTCTTTTCTGTTTGCCATCAAGTGAATGTATGATCAGGAGTTGATGGGAATGTAGGGTAACAGATAAGAGATAACGATGTTTTTACTAAAATGTATTAAATTTTAGCAGGAGAAAATTTGAACATCATGGCCAAATATCAAGAAAATATTGCAATGTATCTTTGGAGCTACACAAAACAGGAAATGTCCCTTTTCCCTAACTTGCTAATACCATCTGCCTGAATGCCTTTGGCAGGAGAAGAGCTTTTGAAGGAAAGTGCTGGGACATTTAAGACTAGATTGGACAAAACCCAAGTAAAAATTCCATATCGAAAATTTGATGGACTGAAACATTTAAAAGGCATTTTCGTTCTCTTTGTGCTATTTAGTGGCTTTGGATATGAGCTTAATATTTAATGCTGAAATATTTTGAAAAGTGTCATAGAAACAGTGTTGCCTTCACATCTTATTGCTCAACACTGGATAGCAAAATAGCCAGCTCAGTGCAGTGATGCTTTTTCAGGATCTCATTCTTTCTCTTCACACTAAGTAAGACCCCTGACACTGAACAGGGAGGAGGAGGAGCCCCACTAGCTGTGCTTGTACCTGTATTTCAAGCCCAGTCTGGGCCAAATGGAGGTTTTTGACCCCACGACACTCCCAATTAACCATTGATGTTTCCTAATGGTGAGAGAAGCTTCCAGAGTAATGGAAACCTCCAGAAGAAGAAGAGTTACAGATTTGGTAGGAGGAAGAGTGAGGAAATGAAGGATTTGATGTCAGGGAATTTATGTAAATAAGACACTAAAAATTCACATTATATGCAAAGTGGAACTTTGCATGGTATGTAGAGTGTCTCCAGTTTTCTCATCTTACTGCACTGACGGCTGTGAGAGAGAAAGAAGGAGCATGGCCAGTCAGGTGTATTCACTGACTTGCACATCCAATTCTGGGCAGGACCCGCTTGCACACACAAGACTTGGCTACAGATAATGCTGTCACTCTCCAGTCAAGTGTCATGTTTCTGTTAATCTTGCAAACAGTCAATATCAAGATACCCAGTAATCCTGCCCTCCAAGATTTTATGTATACGTTTCTTAAGCACACTGTAAATGCTGGAAGGAAGAGCTAAGGGACTCTTAAAATCTCGTAGCAGGTGTATTTTTTTTCTGAAGGAGCAGGCAAATAATTTCTTAAATTTTGTGGTCACCAATATTGACATTTTCTTGAAAAATCTGAGATGTTGACTATGTAACGCTAATCTGTGCTGGAGAGCAATTTTGTTCATTGCTGTCTGCAAGAACTGGGCAGGACAAGGAAGGCTCCCCTTCCACTGCCATGGCTGTAGTCCGAGAGACTGGAGTAGGGAATAGAGTTGTGAGCTGCAGTAATTTCTCTTAAACTAATTGTTTTACTACTGATTGTTGCCAGTGACTGGCACAGCACATGCCCAGTCACTCACAGCAACCTACACACTTGGATCAGACCAACAAACCTTCTATACAATGCAGTTTTTTGTTAATTTTCCTATTTGGAAGCATTTTCTTTGTTTGTTTTGTATTTTTTGTGGGTTTTTTTCCCCTCCATAATATTCAAATCCCTTCACTATTCACAAAAAAATATGATTGATTCCTTTTTTTTTTACTGAAGATATTATTATTTACCCCAGAGACAAGATTTCTTGAGCACTGAAATAATGCTTAAGAGTGAAGCAAGATTTAGTGGCTGTTGGGTACTGCACATCTTCCTTAGCTTCAGTGCTGAGACAGTTAACAAAGAGGGCTAGAGAATCCAGCAACAAGATTCCTCTGACTTGGGATAGAATCTCTTAGAGTGCATCAATGTTGACCAAATTTCTGCAGTCAGTTGAGCAGGTTTACTACTGACTTCAGTGGGATTTGGGCTAAGTAATGGCAAAGCATGACGGTACCTCCCACTCACAGGGCAGTGAGGCTGTTACTGAATTTGACATGAAAGACACTGTCAGGAGTAGTGAGACAGAGCCCACATGTTCCTCATCCAGCAGCTCATTCCACGTAGCTCAGTAAACAACCCTCAGCTGGTAACAGATGCTCTTTGAGTATCTTGAAGTGGCATTTTTGAGATGCTCCAGCCTGATGCTTTTCACGATGTTTGCTCTTAATCAATGGCACCTGCCTGTTCCAAAGATTGAGGGTTTTGAAATAGGAGCCCATTCTGTTTTCACAGTAAAAACAAATGTACAATAACATGGTGAACTGCTTACATGCCAGCTGAATGCTGAGAAGAAAGAATTGAGACCCAAGGATCCAGTAGAAATCAGAGGCTCAATCACAAATGATTTTGGAGCTGTCCTGACCCAAACAACAATTAGAGAATACTGAAATTAAAAGATGTTAAGAGGAGAAGTGTCCATCGCTACTGATGAATACAGCTAACTTGTACTTAGAATTCAATTTCATTGAATTCAATTTCATTGAATTCTAAATTATTTTCAAAGCATTGCACTTCTCCCTACAGTTCTCTTCTTTGTCCCCTCTTTCTGCTGCTTTCATCTTTTTCATGTGTGTATGGTTGGCAAAAAAAGGAGGAGAGTGGAGAATAGCTAATGCTGAGGACTAGAAAGTGTCTGGTAGGGAAAAAGATTTTTCAGATCTGAAGTTGTCCAGAGGCTTTCAGCACAGCATTTACCACAACTGCCTTTTCCCTTCAGAATGTTAGAGAACTAGATCAGGGCAGGAGTCACAGCCCTTCTTTGAAAAACTTTGTAATGTCTCTTTTGTCTCTAGATGCTTCAGTTTTTACTCTGATAGTTTAACACATATGGTGGTGCACAGTTCAAAACCCTAAGAAGAAAACGTTTTTTCCAGATAAATTCTCAACAAACATTGGTGAACCTTATTTTGTATTTGAGAAAGAATAAGAGGTTCTCAAAAGAAGAAATGGGTAAAATCCGAGACATCAGTGATTCTAACATTTCATTTTCCCAACACTTTTGTGTTGGCAGTGCTTGCTGATATCTGAGTGTTACTCCTTGATTTAATTTCTTACTAAGAATACCTGGTAATAGGAGAGACCTAATAGGAAACATAAAAAAGCCCAAAAAACAAACCCAAAAACGCCTCTTGACATCCAACCTCTGCACAACAAATGGAGCTAATCATTTAAGAGACTGATTTTAAAGAAGCTACATATTAAAGAGAAAGAGAAGAGTTCATTATGTGTCAGTAAGAAATATTAAGTATCCGTGACCCAGGAGAAGAAAAAGAGAAATTGAATTTGACATCTGAGTGAAAAGCCTTGGAATAAAAACAATTAGGGCATTAATGTAAAAGGATTCAGCATTTTTTAATGTAATTGACCTTTGAAGCTCTATCAATCTGTTTTGCTCTTTTTTCTTTTTTTTTTTTAAGATTGCAAAGCATCTCTAAGAGCCCATTTGGGAACACGACAATTTAGAAAATGGAAAATGCATTCCTTAGCCTGACTTTAGCACAGTCACAGCCTCCCAGCATTATCCATGAGATAACACTTCAATGCTCCTGTTTTTCTGTTTCCCAAACTCAGACAGTTACATCCCCAGATACCGTCTAGGAACCCTGGGTGTTTGTGCATCATTATGCTGTCTGCTTCACTCTTTCCCACCCCCAAATTGGATTAGGTCCATCATCCTTAAAGGCAGGGGATAGAATATGAATCATCCCTTGTACTAACTTTGAGAAAACCGTTAAGTGCTGTAGAGTTTCAGATGCAGCTTTTAATACATCCATCAGATCATCCTCAGACGCAGCCTGATGTAATGGTTTCCATGGACAGTAAGTGTGATAATGAAACTGTAGATAATGAATAACAAGATTCTAGCAGGATGTTACAATAATAGAGGGTTTGGGCAGGCACTGTCAATCCTGGTGACACCTATTTATAATGCTTCATTGGTGTAAATGTAGCAAAGCCTAAGGTAGGAAACAAGTCCTTGATGCCTTCTCTGACAGTTGCTTAGTGCACTTCAGTGTTAGTGTATAACTTAATGCATTTTGTCATCAAAAGGATTGGATTCAATTTTTTATGAGAGACTTACTGGGACAAATAAAATATTGTTGGTTCCAGATATTATTCCAAGTTTTGGGCAGGATTTGTCCTCTAGTAAGTAGTCAGTCTGTGGCTTGAAAGTGAACAGGACTTCACCGTAGTGGAAAGGGACTTCAAAGTCAGAAGGGCAAATTGTTACTTAAGAAATACCAGGAGAGATTGATATTGCCAAGGGATCCCAGCAGAAGTCAAGGACTCATTTCTCTCCTTTTGTTGATGAGTATTTGCTGCAGGGGCAGAGCAGCCTCCACTTTTTCCCCTTGAGCATTTCCATTCAGACTTGTAATTATGCAGATTTCATTCAAGCTAATTACAAATAGAAGTTTCTAATATCTTTATTAACATTTTCTATTAGTCCACCACCCATACTGTTTTTTGCTCAGCCATCTTTCACGTTGACCCTTTTGTTCAAGGTGATGGCTCCTCTTGTTACAGAGCCAAGTGTCCATTTTGCATTTTAATATTCCAGGTGTACCTACTCTGCATTTTACTGGGTACTGTACAGGGGAGAGACAGCCCAGCCACCTTTACATGAGCTCATTTGAATGTTTGAGACAGCATAGTATAATGCACTGCATAAAGCACAAACCCTACTTGCTGTATATGTTTTTTCACCTATTAAATCTCCAATTAATTTAGTTAGGTTTGAACTACCTTCTTCTATATTTGTTTCTATGTGTAAGACACCAAATTTCTCACATCATCTGGCCACGTGCAATGGGTCAAATTCTGTCTTTGACACTGTTTATACAACAAGGTTGGAGTCTGTAGGGATTAGTGAAAAGTTAGGCTGAGCAACAAAGCCTGGTGGGACAGGGTGTAGCAGAAGTGAAACTATAGTGTTATGAAGAATTTAGGTTTACTGGACATCCAAAGGTCTGTGAGTGACTTTGGATGGCCTGTGAGGACATCTAGGGGAACAGCCAAAGAACTGATGTCTGTTTTGGAACTGAAAACCTTGTCTGGAAGATTCTATTCCATAGCTGGTCCAAGTCAGAAACTGTTAATAAGACTGTTGATTGAAATTAGGTCTGAGAAGCGAAGGTGTTAAATCTCTTTGCACCGACGGAGAAAAAAATTGCCAGTAATTCTTTAAACTTTTCATTGACCGAGAAAATAATGAGTTGGTATATATGTGAGAAAGATATATATTGGGACAATGACTTTTTGCACAGGCAAATAGTGATAGGAAAAGGGGGAATGGTTTTAACTAAAGGAGGAGAGATTTAGGTTAGACATTAGGAAGAAATTCTTTACTGTGAAGATGGTGAAACACAGGAACAGGTTACCCAGAGAGTCTGTGGGTGTCCAATCCCTGGAATTATTGGATGGGGCTTTGAGCAACCTGGTCTAGTGGAAAGTGTCCCTGCCCATGGCAGGGTGGTTGGGACTAGGTGATCTTTAAGGTCCCTTCCAACCCAAACTATTCTATGGTTCTATGAACCACCCAGAAAAGGAAGTGAGGTGGTTAGTTCACCTTCTCTTATTTAAAATCTAATTTAATTATAAATACATGATGGCAGTATGTCAATATTTAGGAAATGTTGCTATGAATACATGCAGTTCATTAGACTGCACCAGAGTGTCCTGGAGAAATCACTGAAAGCATTGGATCTTGAGACCACAACTTGCAAACCATACTATCCATAGCCCTCCATAATATGTTAAAAAGAGAGAAGTAGTAATGAGGGAGAAGAAAATATGGTTCAGTGAGGTCTTTAGCCTAATTTCAAAAAAATAAAAACAAGAACCTTGTTCTAATGCAAGAGACAGAAGATCAGGAACTCGATCAGATAGTGACTGTTTCCTTAAAGAAGAAAAAAAGAAAAAGAAAAAAAAGGATAAAAAACCCCAATTAATTTTCTTCCAGGAAAATGACAAATTGTTTCAGTACACTTGATATGAATAATTCACAAATAACCTTATTCACATAAGTGAGAGGATTCATATTGTGCAATCCTATTCATACAGGCAATGGAGCCATTTTAGCTGAAAGTAATTAGCTAAGGGTAGTTTGGAAGTCTGTATCAGTGCCAAAGAATAAATCTGAATCACTTGAACCCTGATCTAGTTCCTTAAGTTCAGGAAAATATCTTTTCTTTCTTTGAAGATGATCCTTTTCTCATGTTGTAGTGGTCAAAGGTAATGATTATTTTTCCAAGTAAGAAAGAAGATATTTAACAATGGTAGAAATGTTTGCATCTACTTTCTATATCTGATGAATATAAATGCTTTTTATAAAACTGAAATCTCTGATGACTGACTGTATTTGAAAATAAGATATTTTGGATTCTCTGGGAGAGCTTTTACTTGTATCCACATAACAGCAAATAGATTTTAGCAGGATAGTGTTGGAACTCAAAGACAATGCATAAATATTTTGTTATGTTAAAACCCTATGGAACAATTATATCAAAGGAACTCATGTTATTTGTGAGTCTCACTGTTCTTCTCTTTCCACAGTTTTGAAATCATACATAACATATTTTCAGGCAAAAATATATCCAACCAAGTAAACCCCCCAGAAATTTGGGAATGAAAGAAATAAAACCTCAAAGACTATAAAAGTAAAAATACATATGGTATGCTGACTCACAAGGTTCACAATAGGCTTATGGAGAAAGTAGCATAGATTTTATGTTTTTGTCAATTTATACAATATTTTTATGTGGTTTTAACTTGAATTATCTATGAAATTATGCCATCACAGATAATAACTCAAACAAACTCAATGGATAAAACAAGAAAAAGTGTTATATCAATGACAAAGGACATATTTTTAATATATAAGTGTACTAATAGTTCATTTTAAACAAGGATATAAACTTCTATGTTCATGGAACTGATTTTACTAACTATAAACAATATGTCTTAAAGACAAAAACTTTCCCTGAATTGTCAGAGAATATACATTATGTA
Organism: Lepidothrix coronata; assembly: GCF_001604755.1. Taxonomy (NCBI): domain Eukaryota; kingdom Metazoa; phylum Chordata; class Aves; order Passeriformes; family Pipridae; genus Lepidothrix; species Lepidothrix coronata. The sequence continues at coordinate 2,654,107 of NW_016690247.1, read as the reverse complement.
TAGGTAGTTGCAACCCCACAGGTCTCATGGCCATTTGCTGCTGTGTGAATTGAGTATCTCCACGATCCAGACAACTTACATAAGTTCTTTTAAACTGCAGCAATGAAATTATTCATAATGACAAAGAAGGGAACTGACCCAGTTTATTTGAAATGAGATTCCCCTCCTTCCCCCCAGCAATAGCTGACACCAGCAAGATTCACTTCAAACTGGGGTTAAGGAAATTCTTTAAAACAGAAGAACAAACTTACAGAAATAACCGCTGCAAATGGGAAACAGCCGTTTGTAAGCAAATGGCAAGCTTGTTTTTTTTTTAAAAGCTGATGTTCTGAAGCTGATTGCACTCCTTGGTTATTTATATCTAAATGCCTCCACTCCTTAAATAGTGTCCATTTATATTTCAAGTGGCCTACATACACAGCGCTGGTGTTACACGGCTGCTCCACATGCATCATAATTGAATTACTGGAACAAAGTCCAGGCAGGAGCTGTGGCTTCTGATACTACATAGTTATTGCAGCCTAGTAAGGTCAGCAGAGATTAATTGTGAAATCACACTGCTCCCTTTGAGGAGGAATATGTTGCAGATGACCGGAATAAAGTGCCATCCCATATCACTTTTCAAAGACGTGCCTGTTTTACTCTCCTGCACTTCTTATTTTGTGCAAGTGAATCATGGAATTATAGAATCACAGACTGTTTTGGGGTGGAAGGGATCTTCAGGGTTTTCTAGTTCCAGTGCTCCCTGCCATGGTCAGGGACACCTTCCACTAGACCCAGTTTCTCAGAGCCCCATCCAACCCAGCCTTCCTGGGATGGGGCGTCCACAGCTTCTCTGAGCAACCTGAGCAAGTGCTTCACAACCTCAGATTAAAAGGTTCATCCTAATATCTGATCTAAATCTACCATCTTTCACCTTAAAGCCATTTAAAAACATTAAACTAAAGCAAAGGTGTGTTGTCTAGTACAACATTGGCTAATGCCAACTCAGGAGCACAGGAGTTGGGAAATGGCAATTTCCCAGTCTCTCTTGATGATCTGCAGGTTGCAAGAGCTTGCTGGGAAAAAAAGATCAGCACTTGAGAGAAGTTTTTTTTGCTCTTTTTCCTCAGGTTAGAAAAAGCACCTTTTGAAATCCTTGGTATGCAGCGCTGTGGAGGAAGGAGCCAGGAACCTGGAATGTGGTTAGCCCATGGTTAAAAGACTCACTGGTAACAGAGAAAATGTTCAACTGTGACAGAGAATCCAGGTTTCCTTCAGCTTCAGAGATCACAGAGGGCCTGATCATCAGTATATTGGATACTGTAAAGTAGGTTTTCTCTCACTGGGAATTCTACCCTGAACACAAAAAATCTTTTCTGATTAAAATTCAGTTGACACATTTCGTCATGAAGTGGTTCAGTTAAGAGGGAACAGCATATTCTGAGGAGAACAATTTCATTAAAAAGACCTAGCCATATCTCTGCTTGCAACCTTTACAAAAATAGCTCCACAACAGGCAGATGTGGGATCATCTGTTTCCTCCATCCCCTGCTGTGTCCTCTTTCTGAAAAGTTACAGTTCAGTATAGTACAGTAGTCCCTCACTGCCAGTCCTACATTCAGGACATCATTCAATTTGAATAACTTACAGCATTTGAATTTTCATTTCCAATCTAGAAACTATAAGGAGTGCTTTTGTGACCTCTGCTCTGCTAGAAATACTCTTTCTAATGCAGCTCCAAGGAGAATATCTGGTGTATCCACAGTTTTTCCAGATAGTTGCCTTTCTTTGCCCAGTCTGGTCTCCCAGTTCACAATATTCTCTTTCACTCTCACAGGTTTTACTCAATCAGTTTGTTTTTCTGTTGTTTCAACTCAAAGGATATATGTTTCTTAAGTTACGTAAATTTTCTTAATGATCATCTTGTTTGAGAACAAATATCAGC
>NW_016690247.1:2637987-2652130 GCF_001604755.1 Lepidothrix coronata | reverse complement strand
AACCAAGTTGTGGATTTAATTATAATTTTTTTTTTTAATTAGGGTGGTAGGAGGTTGTTTCACTGGCAGATACAATCTGTACCTTTTCCTTCTCCACAGATTATCTTCATGGCCATATGCATGGCTCTAATGTGTGTATGGTATATACATCCATTCTGATAAATGAGTAGGCACTGCAACCCAAAATAGGGCATCTCACAATTTGAATGGCATTCTCATGGAAAACAGGGCAAAAGGAAATCAACCAGATGGAAAATTTCCCATTTTGAAAATGTAGTTTATTTGGTTGATGTCACATTTTTAACTTCAGTAAAGTTTATACCAATTACTGAGGGAGATATGTAAAAAGATAATAACACATTTGTGTAGGGCATGTATTATTCCAGACTAGTAAGGTCAGCGGAGATTAATTGTGAAATCAGATTGCTCCACTTGAGGAGGAATATACTGCAGATGACAAGAATAAAGAAGGAGATTTTGTGAAAGTTTAACAGAGGCTGATCACGTGGCAACTTGTTGGCTCTAAAGGCTGCCCAGAAATTGAATTTGTAAGGGCTAAGAGATAAGGCCATGTTTCTGTAGCTTGTAAGTGCAGGTGACACACCTCTCAATTGGCAGGTCTGGGAGTCCCCAAGCTCTATAGTGAATAATGTGCGACATGAATTGCCACTAAGACATAGCAGAAAAGTGCTGAGACCACATGACGGAGTCTCCTGCTGGTGCAGCTCACCCTCAAGCTAACCTTGGGGAAATGCTTTGAAATGGTAGCTGAATAACAAGGAAGTCTGTTTTTGTATGTCAGTGGTGTTTCAGACAGTGACTTAGCAACATATAGAGTTGTTTCTTAGCTCGAACTTTTATATTCCACTAAGAGAAGACTACTGAGGAACACAGCATCTTCAAATGGTCAGTCATTTTTCAGCTTTATTTTTCCAAGGAGAAAGCAATTGCTATTTTTCCTTAAACCCCAGGCTCTAAAAACATCACTCTGTCATAATGACCTAGAAAAAAATTGACTTGTTCATGTGAATTGCTGGGTCATTGTTGTCAAAGGCTCAAAAATCAGTTCTCAGTTTCCTACAGTGTTGAGAAAAGATACTGTCAAAAGCTGAAAACAAAAGTACACTAGGAAAAGAAAACAAGAAAAGCTTCAAGGTCCTTTAGAATATTTTGCATATACCATTACATATGTGTTATAATTTTCAGAATAAATATCTTAGGGCAACATCAGGCAATAAAAATACTTATGCAGTTCTTTTTAAATTAATTTTTAAAGTGATGTTATAAATTTTGACAATTTAAACAAATGAAGACAATCCCATGAATTTAAACTGATTTAATTATATCATGAATTGCACCTGTCACATATATCTTAAATATTTGGGATGCCTATAAGGAAACCTTTCCTTAGAGAGAGACATAAGATCAGATTTTCACATTTATCAAGGGTTTGTTTAAGTTGGCTCAAAGAGTATAGGAGGAGCTGAACGGAGCTGTTCACACTATCTTGCCATATTACTATCCAAAAGGCAAGTATGGTTCCTTAAGGATTTACTGTATCCTGGTTTGTTCAAGACTGGAAACCTAGCAAGGAAGTAGAATATGCATCAAAAAGTCGTGAAATCCCTTGCAAAAATTGAAATAGGCAGGTAAGGATTCTACATTCCAACTTTTCCTAATTTCTCATTTTGGGAAGACTGATTTAATTTAAATTATTTGCGTGGAGTTATAAGTGTGGGAAGTTGGTGCAAGAACAATTTTTAAGGAATTTATAAACCAAAGAAAATCTAAATTCCAAATTTAAAGTATTCTATGAACTATAGATGTTTTTGAAGCCAAATCAGGTTCTGACTAATATTTTTTACTCTATGTGTTACACAACAGGATTTGTTTGTGCTGTGACTCTCTCCCAGTGACAAACATGCGTTTTTTGTGTTCACATGCACAATTTGTCCCCTTTTGCTTACGCAGTGGACTCTTGACAGGATAATCCTTTGATGACCAGGTTGCACTCCAGGCTTTCTCAATCCCTTCTGCCTCCAAGGGTCCACGAAAACAAATTGAGATGCTTTACACAGCCGTTGTTTACGAACGCCATTGCAACTCAAGATAAGGAATAAGGAAGAGGTCAGGCAATCGTGACACTTCCCTTCATCTTCTCAAATCCTTTGTCCGCACTTTTGTTCATCTTCCCCATCTCCCCTGCCCCTGTAACATATCTCTGTCTCGTTGCTTGGTAACCTCGCAGCACTGCTGTGCGTGCCAGCATCAACTGCTCCCCGCTCCCCCTTCCACTTGCTCAAAACACCCAGACACATCCTAAAATCAGATGAGATTTCCTTCTCTCTGCTTCTGACAGACAAATCAAATTCAGACGAAATGTGGAAAGCTTTGTCAGAGGGTAAATTCTCAATTAAGAGAAAGAAATAGAGGAAGGTGCACATTCAGAAACAGTTGATTGACATCACAGGACTTCTATATATCAATCATTTCAGATAGCCAATGGAAATCCAGCTACCACGAAAAAGATGAAAAAGGTTAAAAGAAGAAAACAAAACAAAAAAAAAACAAAACAAAAGAAAAAGGAGGGAAAAAAAAAGAAAAAAAGATGGAGAGAGAGAGAGAGAGAGGGAGAAAGAAATTATTACTTGCATAACACCAGTGGCTAAAAATCCAGATGGAAATGAAGCCGTAATCACTTAGCTGTTATAAAATAAAAATAAAGCAGATCTTATCTGGAGAGGCAGCAGTCTAAAAAGATTGACTGAATGTTTTAAGCCTCAGGATGTCATTTTGCTACAGGACACAATATTTCCCCAATCTTTTTTTCAAAATAAATTGGCAGCTTCTGTTGCATCTTGTGCTTGCTGTTAGTACTCAAATTATTATAGAAAATTATAGATTAGTATATTTATTTTGAGATAGCTTTAAAAATGCATATAGAAGAGGAAAATGGTAGGATTGAGACACCAGCAGGTGGAAGTGAGATTTTAAGTCTCTGAGGAACTTGAGTATTGAAATTGAACATTTAATAGAGTGGGGTGCTTTGAGATATCAGTCAAATCCAGACGTGAGGAAAACATAGGTTTGAACTGAGCTGTGCCCTGCAGTGGGGGTTTGGAGCTGGCTGAAACCAGCAGTGTCCAGCACAGGACATTGTGCCTCTTCCCACACAGGCCAGTTCTGCAGAGCCTCCCTGCCAGCACCTGGGTTTGGACACTGGAGACACTGACCTACAGGAGATCAATGCCTAAAGGCAGAGGAGGTTGAGCAAGGATGCTTTACGTAGCATTAGACACCTATATCTCTGCAGCTAAATTGTGCCTCTAGAGTTAGATCTATTTTTAGAGTAAGATTACTGAATTTTGGCCCAGGTGTATACAATTCTGCACACTCTATCTAGGAATGCTTGCTCTCATTGCAGTCAGCAGAGATCTGGTAAAGGCAGACCATCTTTCAGATGGGCAGCAGGTAGAACTTATTTTAGATAAGTTGAGTTGCAGTCAGTGCCCTGTTGGCTGTATTGGGTACAGACTTGACTCCGTAGCACAGGTATGTGCCCAGGAATATCTCAAAAGCTTTAGGCCATCCTCCCTCACCTCCAGATATCTTACAGATTCAGAATCATAGAATGGTCTGAGTTGGAATGGACCCAGATGTGTCTGCAAAATGGCCTGGGTCTCTTGCACGCAATTTGTCCCTGTTGTCAACTCCATGGAGATGCCTTGAATGATCCACAGGGTTCTAGATAGTACCATATATGTGCTTGTAAACCCAGATTGTCTTGATGTCTAATGGGAGCTCAGACATCTAGCACAAATGCAGGCATTGCATACAGAAGCCCAAGTTCAGATGAATCAATCTGCAGAAGAATTACACTCTCGGTCTGTTTCTTAGGGACTTTTTCCTCAGAACCTGCATTCTGTGAATTGCATTTGTACAGTGAAATTGTAGGGACACTTGAAATCTTAGACTTAACTTAGAGAGTAAGAAGACACACTGCAGGACTTCTGGGGCACAAATTTGTTAGAATTCAGTAGTAATTTAGTAGTAAATGAAGAGCAGAATGACTGATGTCCCAGTAATGACAATGAAATCTCTGTAGTGGGACAGATCTGTGTGTGTATATATGTATATTTTATATATATATGTATATACAAACACGCACATATACACACACCATTTACATTCTTTGAAGTGCAAACCAAAAGCAAGACCTATATTCCTCTTACATTCAACAGATCTTACAGTTTGCTCCCAGCACTTCAATGCTGCTGCTCAGCCATCTCAAAGGAGACCATGAGAGCTCTTGGGGATTGTCAGTGAGTGAAAGACCAATTTATTTAAACTTCCTTCCTTGGTCAGTAAGGAGTGTTTCTTTCTTGCCCTCATAATTTCCTTATACTTCACAAATTGGTTTTAGAATAATTTATCGTTTTTTTACCTCCTGCCCTCCTTCTTCCTTTATTTTTGTGAAAAAACACACACATGGAAACACAAAAGGTGGACTGATTTTTATTTTTCATAAAATAAGAAAAAAAACAAGCAAGGGAGAGGGGAAAGCAAAAGGACAAACAACATGCTTTTTGTAGTTTTTTGATTAAAAGCATTGACAGCAGCTTCACCTGAGGAAAGTTGTATTTTACAGAGCACCTGTCTAAACACCATATGTTTAGAGGCTTTCCTTCTAAGATTCTGTATTCTTCTAAAAAAGACGCTTTGATTGTTTCAAACTGTTGCTATAACTCATGACACTAACTCTAGCTGGCACCATGTGAATGTCATAAAAGGTGAGGAGGGATAAAAATATGCAAGATTGTAAAAAAAATTCCCTTTCCTTCAAAGAAATTGATAGATTCATACCTCATCAGTTATTCTTCTCTGGGATTTTTGGCCTGAGTAGAAAAGCTCTCCTTTTAGGAACATATGGGTGAGTCAAACTGCAATAGGAAGAAAGCCCATCTCAGTAATTTAGTTTCAATTGCTCATTTACATCAATAAAAAAAATACTGTAAACAATGCAGAGTTGTTTTTTTTACCAATGCACCAGAATAGCTGTAGATGTCTGCATGAATATACAATGGGGTCTGTCTGACATATCTCATTTATGCTTTTATTATTTTGCAAGGAACAGTGCAAGTTTTATTAGATTCTTTTGCATTAACTTAATGGGGAAAAACAAAATCCCAACATCTTCCTTCTCCAACAAAATCTGATGTATAAGGATAAAGTCACTCTGACTGCAGACTGCAGTGGGAAAGAATAAATTGCAGCACATATTACTCTCCCAAGTTTCCTGCCATATTTAACAAGTTCCATACTGACAAAAGCAAACATTAATATGGGCTGACAAGCTGATGGGAAAAAAAATCGTACAGCCACAAATGACATCATGGGTATCTCTGTTCCCTGAAACTCTGATAAAATTTTTCATCTGAAGTCTTTTCCTATTATCTGTGTAACAAAATGGATTCTACTCACCAAACTAATTCTACAGTAAAATCCTGAACAATGAAATCAAATATTTCTCTTCTTGTAAATCCAGTTTACTTGGCTGAAAAATGGAAGCAAAAAGTAAACTTGTGATATTTCTGGAAGATATTTTAAAACTAAGTAGAAGTTAATTGCTTTATTCTATATGTCACGAGAATGGCATAAAATTATGCTTTTAAAGACAAGACTTGTTGCTTCTAAACTCTAAGCAGACATAAAAAATGGCTGTACCGTTTTAGAAAACTGCCTATTTAGTCCTCCGTTGTGTTTTCAACCACAGCTGAAAGTGGATGCATAGAAGCAAGTCTGAGCAGAGCAAGCAATTGTGATGCCTCTATTTAGCCTATACGTAATCCCTAATAGATATTTTTTTTTTAACCCATGTCCTATGGATATTCCATACTATAGGGTGACATGCTCAGTATATAATGCCGGGGAAAGAAGGAAATGGGGGTGACACATTTGGAGTTAGTGTTTGTCTTCTCAAATTCCCATTACATGTGATAGGGTCTGGCTTTCCTGGAGATGATCGAACACCTGTCTGCCCATGGGAAGTGGTGAATGGATTCCTTGTTTTGCTTTGCTTGTGAATGTGGCTTTTGCTTTACCTTTCAACCTGTCTTTGTCTCAATTCATGAGTTCTCTCACTTTTACCTTTCTGGTTCTCTCCTCCACCTCAATGCAGGGGAGGAGTGAGTGGCTGGGTGATGTCTTGCTGTTGGCTGGGGTTAAACCACAACAATCACTCAAGACTCTGCCAGACATGGTGTGTCCTCCTGTGTGAGACAATTTGTGATCATGGTGAAAATTTCACAGGACAGGCTGCTGGCTGGCTTCTGTCTAAATAACCTCTGTGGTCACAGGAGTAAGGGTAGCCTATTAAAACACATTTTTAGGGCTTGGAGGATATTTTTACTGTTGTTGGGGATATATCCAACTGATAACCCCACCATGGGATAGCCCATCTAGTCTTCTCCTCATGCAAATTTACTTACCCAGTTTTCCCTTTTTGAGAGGTAGTACTAAAATATCAATAAAACTGGTCTGACAATTTTCCAATCATCCTTGAATCTGTAAGAGCTCGTGATTCCCAGATGCACTCAGATTAAGGATGTGCCAGCTGCATCCGAATTCCTAGCAGTCATGTCTCTATAATAAATAAGCATAGTATTTTTTATTTTTTCCCTGTGAAGGAAGAGACTAATAAGGTAAGAAATTGCATGTTATCTCCCTTGTCCATTATTATTTTCTTTTTTTTTTTTACTTTCTTGAATTTTATACATTTTCAACTTTAATCCAGGCTGTAAATTTAAGATCATATCTTTCAAGCATTCACTGTGGTCTTTTGAAGTAGAAAAAACCCAGATACTGCTCCATGTTCTTTAAATAACTTATCTCAGAATATTCATACTTCCTTAATAATATCTTCTTCAGTGAATAAAAGAACTATTAAAGTGAGTTTGCTATAACTGAATGTTACTTTAATTTGTATTTTTCCTCCTTCTGCAAGGTGTACTCCATAGTTCCTCTATGATTGCCTCTTTATCTATATGCATGAAAGAAAATAATGAAAAAACAGAAGGCATAAAGAATTTTTAGGTCTAAGATACCAAATTTGCTGTACAAAAAAGGTACATTTCATAGATGCAAAAAGATACATTAGAGCACAATAGAATCACAGTGATTTATGATATGCTACCACTGGGTTGAATTCACAGTGGCAGGGTACTGATTTTTAGTATAATTCTTGAAGCAAAAATAAGTAAAAGAGAACTTTTACACATTTATTAGAAAAAAGAACATAATGACAATAAAGTTAGGCCTGCTTCTAGTAAATAAAAGTAGCTATCCTGGAAAGTTATTTCTGTGTTTAGGTGCAAACATTAGTTCTGATTCCTGAGTTCTTTTCCCATGGCCACCACCATTGCATTGTGATAAACGCCATTCATCACAAAGTCATTCTTCCCTTCTCTTCATCAAAAGCCAATTTTGAGCTTTTCTAGGTAATGCAGCTGTTACATTGTACGCTGTGATCACCCTTAGGGAAGGCAGCGTTTGCCAACTGCTGTCACAAGACAGTAGTTAAAATATTTTTCTATATTTGGAAGAGGAAATTGGGTATTTCTAATAAAGTAGAGGTAATGCAGGCTTTCTGGTGTGACTGCTGCATTGACAGGAGGATTCTAAAAATGGGCTTTATGTCCCGTTGTGTTCAATACCTTAATCAAAGACATAGACAGTGGGACTGAGCTCACCCTCAGCAAGTTTGCTGATGACACCAAGCTGTGTGGGTGTCAACAAGCTGGAAGGAAAGGATGCCATCCAGAGGGACCTGGACAGGCTTGAGAAGAGTGCCCATGGGAACCTCACGAGTAAGGTCCTGTACCTGGGTCAGGGCAACATCTAGTATGAAATATAGTCTGGGTAATGAAGGGATTGACAGCTGCCCTGCTGAGAAGGACTTCAGAGTATGAGTGGATGAAAGGCTGGACACGAAAGGCATGGAAAAGTGCACCTGCAGCCCAGAAAGCCAACCCTATCCTGGGTTGCTTCAAGGGGGTTTTGGGCGGCGGTCTAGGGAGGTGATTCTATCCCTCTGCTCCACTCTCATGAGACCCCAGCTGGAGTGCTGCATCCAGCTCTGGATTCCTCAGCATAAGAAAGACACACACCTGTTGGAGCAAGTCCACAAAAATTATCAGAGGGCTGGAGTATCTCTGGTCTGAAAACAGACTGAGTGAGTTGGGGTTGTTCAGCCTGGAGAAGAGAAGATTCCAGGGAGAGCTCCATGTGGCCTTTCAATACTGAAAAGGGGGATATAAGAAAGATGGGGACAACCTTTTTAACAGGACCTGTTGTGAAAGGACAAGGGGTAACAGTTTTAAACAAAGAGAAGGTAGATTCAGACTAGATATAAGGAAGAAATTTTTTTTACAATGCCCATGGTAAGACACTGGCACAGGTCGCCCAGAGAGGTGGGCCCCATCCCTGGAAACATTCAAGGTCAGGCTAGACAAGACTCTGAAAACCTGATCTACTTGCAAATGTCCCTGCTCATTGCAGTGGGGTTTGACTAGATGACCTTTAACATTCATTTCCAACCCAAACCATACTGTGATTTTATCTGCATAATTAAAACCTCACCTGACATTAGTCAGCAGAACTACATTGCCTCTGGAACATAACAGACATTGGATATAAGAACTTGACTCTCATAATTTTTATTTCTTTTTTAAAATTTCTTTTAATTAGACTTTTTTCATCTTTCAACTTCTCTTTTCTTCCCACATACATATGCTTCCCCTACGTGAAAAAAACCTCAACCATCATACATTGTAGCCATATTTCCAGTATTCAGCTGGTTTTAAAGTTAAGCAAAACATGTTCAGCCAGCCTTGTTGCCAGACACTACTCCCCTCCTCCTCGCCAAAGTAATGACTTTCTATTTCAACAACTCATTCCTGACTACAAAACCAGATGGATTGCTCTCTACTACGAGTGCACATATTCTTGATCAGAAAGTAGCAATCATTGAATACATCATGTACAGTGACATCAGGGAGGGAATTGTTCTTCATTCTGCCCAGTGAAGCATGTTGAAACACCTGTTTCCTATCCTGGAAATGCCTGCGATTATTGCCAAAGAAGTTAGTGCTGAAACAGCACCATTAAGCCAAGTTATTCTGCTTGGCCACCAGTTGAAAAAGAAAACTTCCAAGGCAATTCCAAACCTCAGCTGGTCCCAAGGATGTTACACTTTTCCCTGGCTATACAGAACTTTTCTTATCAGTGAAAAAGTCTGCTCTTTGAGGAAAAGGAAAGCAGAAAGGGAAACTTTCTAGTTTATCAAAACTTTCTGTTATAGCAAAAAGTATCCTTTGCTGGGTAAGGTTCACAGAAAGTACCAGAAGTGAATCTGAGAATTGGTGTATTTGAAGTGAATAATGTGAGCCCCATTCCTTTCAGGTGGAAGGAACCTGAGCCACAGTCACAAAAGGATTCAGAAAGCTTTGTTAATGCAGGCTTGTGCAGCTTGTGTTTTGTTGCATATATTAACTAACTGTCCATTATTTAGCTCAAATGCACATGTGTATTTCATCAGATAAGTTCTACTCCCCACACTGACTGAATGAGAAACATACTTGGCCTTGCAGAATTTCAGTAGCCCTAGCACTGACATTAAAACTGTGCAATAAAACTAACTGTATTTTTGGTCTGTTGATTTAAGGTGGAATATAAAAGGAAAAGAAAATTCAATTGATTTAAAATTATACAATTCAACTTTTCCTGTGGAAAATTGGACTCCTTTGCAGTGGATTGAAATTTATACTATAAATCAAATAAATTTGTTTGTCCTTTGCTTTTAATAAAATTCAACTTGTTTGTAGTCAAATATTTTTATTATTTCAAAGCTAATGTACTACTAAATTTGCAATTTTGTGTTGAATCAATTAAATCGGTTTTATTTAAAAAAAGTCTAAAACCTAGTTAACCTTAGGTTTTCAATACATTGTTTTTTCATGACATTAGTATATACAAATGGAGTAAATCAAGTACTTTCTCTGTCTAGAGAACACATTCTGCCTTAAAAAGTTATCTTTGGGCTTTCATACATAGGGTTGTTTGTTTTTATACTGAAAATAGCTACTTCTGATCTGAGTTCTGTGAACAATGATAATTTGGGATCCCAGGCTTCAATTAGTACAGGCAGGTGCTGGTGTTGCATGGGGACCACTACATAAAGGCATAAATTAGTTGTTTAGAAATATCAGTTGCACAACTGGGCCTACTTAGAACTTTTCTGATGAATTATCAAAATGTTCTGATAATGTTTATGGTATTGTAAGAGAATAAAACATAGCTGTCACAAGCAACTGCAAGAAACTTGAAACAAAAAAATCAAAAAGATAGAGTGTCAGGAAACATTTTTTTGCATCTGAAATCAATAAACTAGTGACTCTTCTACTAGAAACAATGTGTGTGTCTTGTCAAAGAAAACAGTATGTCAGAATTAATCATAGCCTGATTGTGATTATCTTAAACTTTTGACTATTTCTCATCATGTGATTGTTTCTTGACTATTGCTCAAATCTTCCCTGGAGAGCTCATAGCATAAATAGGCCAAAATAGAAGTATCTTCCACTCATTTTGCAAATTGCACGTTGATGAGAAACTGAAATCCCATATGCCTTACTTTCTGTGAGGCAACAAGTGCATAGTTAGTTTAAAGAATGCTGAAACTATTCCTTAATCACAGGTCAAAATTACATAAATCTTAAAGCAATGTGCCAAATGACATTGGTATGGCGTGTAACTGATTTAGCTGTGTTGATTGCACTGATAGAGTAAAGCAAACAAAGGCAACAAAGGGAAATAATGAAATCCCTAAAATCTCCTAACTAGTAAACTCACAGGAAGTAAATAAGAAACAAAGTAGTAAAACAGAGAGTTTCACCACATCTCACTAGGAACTCAACTATTAGAAGTATCACTTCATATGAAGAGTTCATGAGAAAATTTTTTACAAATCCATTCAAAATGTGTGTGGATGTGGCACCTGGGTACATGGTTCAGTGGTGAATGGGATGGTGCTGAGATAACAGTTGGATTCAATTGTCTTAGAGATCTTTTCCAGCCCAAATGATTCTATGATTCATAGTACATCTAGTCTGTATATCAGGGCTTAGTTCCCAGCTATGAAATCTGTTGTCTTGAGCAATGATCTTGGAAGAAATGTGATGGAAAAGCTGTTGCTTAAAATATTTTGGGAGGAGACTGGACAGATCTTGAGGGATACATATTTTGAAAAGCAATGATTCCTTTAAAGGGAGATAGACTAACTGACTAACTGATCAACAAGGTCTCTCTCCCATCTCTATCTTATCTTATTATAATTGTAATAATATAATATATTCTTCTCTTGTTATAATTATAGCTTTCTTTCCATTTTGCTCCCTCTTTCCCCTTTTCTTTGATAGATATTTGAAGTATATAAATATGTAGATTCATAGTGGACACAGGAAATAAATCCCACAGTCAGACAGAGGAAAATGCTCCTATTTTACTACTATGCTTTTATTACTATGCTTTGTAAACAGCTGAGACACAGAAAGGCAAAGATATCTCAGTTTGCAAGGTTGCAAGGGGATGAAATCATAAGGAACTTCCCTTTTTTTTTTTATTAAATCCTTTGCAACAGTTTTTTCAAAATGGAGACTGTAAGCGAGAAAAAAAGAGACATCATGGGAAATACAACAGTGTTCAGTGGCCAAACTCTTCTTCCTTGACCACTCCCTAAATCACCATGTCTAATACAAAGTCATCCATCAGCAAGCATGGAAGTGTGGTGGGTGCTTTGCTATCAGGAATAAGATGAGAAATGAAGTGGACTGGCTGAAATTTGCAACTGCCAATAGTATGGACATTTCTGATTTATGCTTTTGTCACTCATGAGGCAGAGTTGTGAAGAGCCAGGCTCAGCATGTCTATCGAGCAGGTCCTTGTTATCAGCTGTTGACAGTCAATGGTCATTGATGTAGGAGTTCTCAGAAATGCTGAGCATGGTATTGACCAGCCACTTCTGCTGATGAACTGACCTTCACCTTAAGTGTCAGCCAGTTCAATAGTCAAAATGAGCCTGGGTCCACCAAGTCTCTTATTAAAATAGAACAATTGTCTGATTAATTTTTTTTTCAAACTGTGAAAGACTGTCAGTGCATAGGAAACTGAAGACTTTGTTATAATGATTGCAGAATCCCAGAAGAGAAGGGGTTAATGTGTGTGTCTCAAACAATGATAGCTGTATGGCTTTGGAGTCAACCAAGGATTGTTGGTAATAATAGACAAGAATTGTTGGTAATAAACAAGGGTTGTTGGTAGTAACATGCTGTGGGAAAGAACAAAGTGTGGCTGGAGAAGGGGCCATGCAGAGGTAGGGCAGCACTTTTCAATGACATCCTTGTACTTCCTGAAGATAAGCAGAACATAGTCAGAATAAGCACAGGAATGAGGCTGAAAAGTGGGCATGGACTGTAGGGGTGGATCAAAACATCGCAAAGTCCCACAAGCCCTCCAACCCATTTCCAGAAAGTCTGAAAGAACAGATTGTGAATGAGAACTGATTTGCATAGGAAGCAGGAAATTCTTCAGGGCAGGGAAAAACCATCTATAAAAACGCACCTCCACCAAGCCCATGGGTGTATCCCAGGATCCTGGACTTCCCATTGGCTGAACTGATGCTGGAACCAGGACTGGTGATCTCTTTTTCTTTCTCTCTTTTATTCCTTCCTTCCCTCCCTCCCTCCCTCCCTCCCTCCCCTCCTTCCTTCCTTCTTTCCTTCTTTCCTTCTTTCCTTCTTTCCTTCTTTCCTTCTTTCCTCTCTTTTCATGTTATTCAAAACCCAGTGCTATGTGCTTCTATAGTAGGTCAGGGTCTAACATACCAACTTCTGTGCCAAGTAATTTACCAATAAAACTTTGTGAGTTTTTGTGGACCTTCTGGCTTTTGTCAATCCTTTCGACCATGAGCATTTACAAATACTGGATGCTCCCTTCCCCTTAAGGGTGGGACATCAAAATGGTGAAGTAGAAGCAAGTTCAAATCAGTGACAATTTTTACAGTGACAATTTTTACTGGGTCCTCTACTATTTCAGAAATAGATTGGTGAGAAGGTGCCCATGGAAAAAAAAATGAGGCCAAAAATCTGAATGTCTCAAGAGGAAGAAGGAATGAAGTTACTGCTGGATTGATTTGAATCTGGAACACTGAATAAGAAAAGTAAAAAAAAACCCACCACCTCTGGGAATGACTTTAGGCAGCTAAGTCAGAACATACTGACAGTGGAGTCAATTTACATCATCTTTAATTGGCTATTGAGAATCTGTGGTGCAGAGTGGGTTTCACTGTCCTGAAAAGATTTGAAATGCAAATATTACCTGGAATTAATGATTGTTATTTGATATCTCTCATTACGGACATCTCAAAGCATGCTTCTTAATTGTTTGCTTCAAGATTTTTTTTTTAAATAAAGACTGAAACTTCTAATAGGAAATACTCCTTTTCGGTCTCACAATGCATATTTAGACCGTTATACATATCTTAAAGAATTGCAAGGCATCTGGACGTGATAATACAGGACCAGAACTGCTACAGGCAAGTAGGAATTTTGTTTTGTTATGGCTATTGGCTCTCACCAAACACATGGGATACTAAAACAGACCATCTTTCCCAGTGACCAGGGAAGGCCATAGATGCTGTATCATCTCAAAATCACCACCATGTAAATAAATCTTTGATTAATACTGTTTAGATCTTAATAGTTTATTATTACAGATTATAATACTTCTTATGCATTTATCATCACTACAAGAGAGCCAAAATGAGAGCTCAGCCTGTGTTTGCAATACAACTAGGTTCCTGTTATGATTCTCCTGGATCTGTGCCACTCACTGGAGCTTCTCATACCATTAGAGGTCCATGATAATTTAGAAAGAGTCTTGAAAGTAGGTGAAAACTATCATTATTTTTCCAAACACACATGCATATACATTCCTGCAGTTAGCATAAATGTCACTGCCGGTTGGTGGATGAAACTGGGAGATGACCCTTGATGGCTGTTACAGTGTAATTAGAGTGCTTGTAATTATGACA